>NC_066568.1:9657468-9664968 GCF_024679095.1 Eriocheir sinensis | reverse complement strand
AGGGAAGGATGGAGAGGGAGAGGTAGGGTGAGAAAGTAAGGAAGGGAGAGAGGGAAGAAAGGAGGGAGAGAGGAAAAGGAAGAGAAAGGGAGAGAAAGAGAGGAAGAAAGAACGGAGGGAGAGAGGAAAAGGAAGAGAAAGGGAGAGAAAGAGCGGAAGAAAGAAAGGAAAGAAAGGAGGGAGAGAGGAAAAGGAAGAGAAAGGGAGAGAAAGAGCGGAAGAAAGAACGGAGGGAGAGAGGAAAAGGAAGAGAAAGGGAGAGAAAGAGCGGAAGAAAGAACGGAGGGAGAGAGGAAAAGGAAGAGAAAGGGAGAGAAAGAGCGGAAGAAAGAAAGGAAAGAAAGGAGGGAGAGAGGAAAAGGAAGAGAAAGGGAGAGAAAGAGCGGAAGAAAGAACGGAGGGAGAGAGGAAAAGGAAGAGAAAGGGAGAGAAAGAGAGGAAGAAAGAACGGAGGGAGAGAGGAAAAGGAAGAAAAAGGAATGAGGAAACAGTAAAAGAAAACTTGGGAAAACAACAATTGATGAGAAGAAAAACAAGAAAAAAACTGAGAACCGTTCCTAAAAATAACCCCCAAAAAACTCACCTTATAAGGGTTGTATCTGGGGCCCGCACTGACACACCGCATGGTCCAGTTATAGAAATCCCTCCCCGGCGGATCATCGTGAACCTGCCAGCGATGTTCCCCGGTGCTATTCCGACTGCCATCCGAATACACAAGCTTGGTCACTAAGATGGTCGTGTCCGCAAGGGGATCGTCGGCGTCCTGCTCGAAGATTATATCCCCGACCAGCGGGTATCGGAAGGTCACTGATGCTCGGAGTTGAGAGGTCGTTGGTCGTAGGTTAGCGCAGACCCATCGTGGCCCAGCGGCGTCGTGTATCACTAGACTCCTCGCTACGACGGACCGCGGGCCGAAGAGTGGAAGGTTGTGGTCCGTGACTGTTGCATCGGCGTCTTCAAGTCCCAGGAGCTGACCGTGTTTCCCGCTAAGGTCCCCAAGTTCATAGTGGTCATGTGCCCCCAGACCAGCCTCCGGGGATGTCTCAGGGTCCACGGAGTATGGGTTATAATGCCCCTTGGTCCTCGCACAGTGGTTCTCCCCCGGGTGACGAGGTGGGGGCGCTGGGAGCTCGTGGACATGGAACCCCCCGGCGAGACCCCTGAGGCCGGACAACGCTAGGGTGACATCCGTGGGGGTGAAAACAGATTCCTGGTGAAGCCCCACGTGGCCAGTCACCCCCTGGGCATTGAACACGGCCCGTACCTCCCTGGGGCGGACCGGGCGTAGCTTAGCGCACGCCCACAAGTGATCAGGGTGTAAGGCGCCCATGATAGCTAAGTAGATCTGTCGAGGTCCAGTTAAGTCAGGGAGGACGAGGGTGGTTGAGGAGTGGATCTTGCGGGAGAATCTTGACCTGAGGAGGGAGAAAGGGAGTGTAAGGGACTGTAAAGGAAGGAGGAGGAGGAGGAGTGGGAGGATAAGGGAGATAAATAAAGAATAGGTGGAGATAGAGGGGGAAAACAGAATAGGAGGAAGAAAAGAGAAGAAGGAAAATGGAGAGAAAGAAGAGAGGAGGAAAGAGAAAGAAAGGGAAATAGATAAATAAAGAAGGGAGAAAAATCGTGAAAATAGAGAAAAATGGAGAGAATAAAGGAGAAGGAGGAAAGAAGAGAGAGAGAGAGAGAGAGAGAGAGAGAGAGAGAGAGAGAGAGAGAGAGAGAGAGTAGAGGATAGAATCTAGAATGAGAAAGAAGAGAGAAGGGAAGGAAAGGAGGAAGAGGAAGAAGAGGAGGAGGACAGGCAATGCAGGAAGAAAAAGAGGAAGAAGAAATAAACAATAAACAGGAAGAGGAAGGAAGGAGGAGGAGGAGGAGGAGGAAAGCACAGATAGCGATCAACCAGACATCATACCTCCTCCTCTTCCTCCTCCTCCTCCTCCTCCACTCACCTCGCTGCTGCCACCCTGAGCGAGCCGAAAGCAGACGTGAGATCTCCCATGGGGCAGTCCTCACCCCCGGGGCCGCACTTCTCCCTGCCCGCGGGGTCGTACACGCGGCTCAAGAAGTTACATGACGACCGGTGCTCTGGGGGTGATGGGAGGTGTTAGTGGTGGTGGTGGGGGGAAGGTAGGTGGGTGATGGTGGTGGTGGCGGTGGTGGAGGGGGCTGAAAGGTGGGTGGAGTGGGTGGAGTGGGTGGTGGTGTCGGAAAATAAGAAATAACGACAGGAAAGAAAAAAATGATCTAAGAAAACTGGACTATAAATAATGACACTTCTATATCATCCCTGTCACCCCTTCCTAGCCCTATACACCCCTACACCCTTCCCAACACCCTGCTCACCCTTGACGTCCAGGATGTCCGTGAGGAAGAGCGCCCAGTTGTGGTCGCCGGTGGCAGGGTCGTCGGCAGCGGTGTGGAAGAGGTCGGTGAACACGGTGCTCAGTTGGCCCGTGCTGGAGGCGTTCCCCTCACCCACGTCCCACGCCCACGTCCGAACCCACACCGACCCGCCCACTGGGGTGTTGAAGCGGGCCTCGTATGTCCGCTCGCCGCCCACGCCCTGAGGAAGAGTAGGTGGAGGGTGAGAAGTGGATGAGAAGAGGTGGAAAGTGGGTGAAATTGAGTGAGACGGGTGTGTGGTAGCTAATGGCAAAAGGTTAAAGTTAAAGGCTTTCGTAGGCGTTGTGGGCATTTCCAGGGGTAGTTTGATGACCCTGGTGGTAGTCTGACCCTTCCTCTGTACCCTGAACCTAAACAAACACGCATGAGAACCCAATTGATCTCCTTTTTGGCCTTTGGAAATTGTTGACATGAGAGGTGGAAGCCTATAAGAATGCCGACCCTTCCTTGTTGATCCATAGCGCTGAAGAACGACGTAAATATTTCTTCATTAAAGTTATCACGAGTGTTTGTTTTGGGTTCAGGGTACAGAGGAGGGGTCAAACTACCACCAGGGTCATGAAACTATCCCTGGAAATGCCCACAACAACTACGAAAGCCTTGTCGAGTATGTGAGGTTGGGCGACGGGGCAGTTTCTCAGACGCCGCCATCTCCCACATCAACTACATATTTCCAAAGGCCGAAAAGGAGATTAATATGGTTTTAGTGAGTGTTCCCTTAGGTTCAGGGTACAGAAGAAGGGTTAAACTACCACCGGGATCATAAAACTACCCCTGGAAATGCCCACAACGCCTACGAAAGCCTTGTCTAGTGTGTGAGGTTTAGCGGCGGGGCAGTTTCTCAGACGCCGCCACCTCCCTTATCAACTATTTCCAAAGGGCGATAAGGAGATTAATCGGGATTTTGGGAGTGTTTTCTTAGGTTCAGGGTACAGAAGAAGAGTCAAACTACCACTGGGGTCATGAAACTACCCCTGGAAATGCCCACAACGCCTACGAAAGCCTTGTCGAGTGTGTGAGTTGGGCGTAGCGGCGGGGCGACGGGGCTAGACGCCGCGCCGCTGCCTCCCACATCAACTATTCCAAAGGGCGATAAGGAGATTAATCGGGATTTTGGGAGTGTTTTCTTAGGTTCAGGGTACAGAAGAAGAGTCAAACTACCACTGAGGTCATGAAACTACCCCTGGAAATGCCCACAACGCCCACGAAAGCCTTGTCAAATGTGTGCGTGGCCGCCCCGGAAGCCAATCGAGTCACACAAATCTGGCGCCCTGGGTCGGTAAAATCTACTAGACTCCGGCCCGTTTTTCGGTCTTGCCATACGCAGTTCCTCGCATTTTCCTCGGCTAAAACGATGAAGCCAAATCCTTCAGTAAGTATAGGGAAATAATCTTCCTCCTCTTCTTGTGGGCGGTCAAATCTAAGACAGAATGCAAGAATCCTCGACAGCGCCGCAGAATGTTGGGTGCTGAGCGGGGCTGAGCCGGATCTGTGCGTTCATTCTCACATATAAGTCACTTCGCACGTCTCTACCGCCTCGTCTCGGGCCTAATAACCGCTGTTTCTCATATTATTCGTCTTGTTATGTGTGTTACAATATGTCTGAGTGGTTGCCTTGGGTGTCTGAGGCTTATATGTGCTGCAATGGGGGTGTTTCAGACGGGAAAATCTTACGAACTGTGATGGTCTCGAAAACTCCCCACCAGAATTTCTCGCCTCGGAGAAGACACGTGCCGGGTCCCTCCCTCTCTCCCTAATTCTCCACCTTATGACAGGGGAGAGTAAGAGCGAAAATGAACTGTGTGTTTGACCCTTCTTCCCTCACGCTCCCCGCCGAGTACGTCATCCACGAAACGTTTCCGGCACCTTCAGAGAGCATTTCCAGTCCCCTTATCCTTAGTCCCGGGGCGTTGTGGTGTAGCCCCGAGTGTTCCTGTATATATAAGGACATGTTTTATAGTGAATGACCGCCAGAAGGAGGCACAGAGAGCGAGATATGGGTTGTATTAGAGCAGACAGGGAGAACAGGCGACCAGGCATCTCATCCAGCAATCCCTCGCTCACACATCAACTACTTTATGACAGGGGAGAATAAGAGCGAATATACATTGTGTGTTTGGCCTTTCTTCCCTCACGACACACACACACACACACACACACCGCCCCGGCCACCTCCGTCACCCAAGAAACGTTCCAGGCACCTTCATATAGCATTTCCAGTCCACGTATCCTTAGTCCCGGGGCGTTGTGGTGTAGCCCCGAGTGTTTCTGTGTCTGTAAGGAAGTGTTTTATAGGGAATGAGGGCGAGGAGGAGGCACAGAGAGCAAGGTGTGGGTTGTTTAAGGGCAGAGAGTGACCTCCAGCAACTCCCGGAGAGGCATGTCAGCCAGCCACGTGCGGTCTGGCTCTCCCGTCCCCTGTACCGTATTCTTGACCTTATGATATGGGGTTGTTAAGGGTGAATATGCAGTGTTATCTAGAGCTTGCCATGCCTCCCTACCTCCCTTCCTACTCGCCTTCACACACACGCACACACGCACGTTTCCCCTACACACACACACACACACACACACACACACACACACACACACACACACACACACAATGTTTCCCCTACACACACACACACACACACACACACACACACACACACACACACACACACACACACACACACACACACACACACACGTTTCCCCTACACACACACACATAACCTTCACCCTACACACACACACACACACACACACACACACGTTTCCCCTACACACACGCTCACATAACCTTCCCCCTACACACACACACACACACACACACACCGTCACGTACATGCAGGTTGGAGCAGGCGGTGTGGCCCCCCCCGGTGACACGAAGGGAGCGCCCCCACACACCCGCGGCCCCCACCACCTCCACCTCATCGGTTTCGAACACCTGGCTCCCGTTAACTTGAGGGACGACCAGTTTGCCAAGGAGTCGAGAGAGGTCCCAGCGCCTGGAAATAGATAGATAGATAGAGGGATAGATTAATAGATAAGTGAATAGATGGATGAATAGAGAAAGGAAGGAAGGAAGGAAGGAAAGAGAAGAGGAAAAAAAGAGTGAAATAGATAGAAAGAGAAATGAAGGAAGAAAGAAAGAAAGAAAAGAAAAAGAGAAAGAAAGAAATGGATAAATAAATAAAGAAAGAGATAAAGAAAGAAGAAAAAGAGGAAAAACAAGAATGAAAATTAGAAAAAAACATTAAAATCAACCCCCACCCCCACTATCCCCCCCTCACCCACGCCCACACTCACCTGGCGCCCACCTCCCCCAGGCCACAGCGTTTCCCCGTATCATATCTCACAGGGAACTCGTGCACGCCCCAGTCCAGCTCCACGGGGTCAGAGAGCTCTCCCCCAGGGGTTGTCAATTCCACCCCTGCCTCCACCCGCACCATGGACCCCGGGCCGCCCCAGGAGAAGGTGATGTTCCCCCGTAGGCCCCCCCAGGAGAACGTGGTGTAGAGAACGGGGGAGGCGGCGCTGGTGGTGGTGGTGGCTGTAGGAAGAGAGAACGTTAGAACAGGGACGCCATTTCGAGTCCCGCCCGCAGTGACAAACAAGATGGGATTTTTTCAGTCACCGCCGTGTTCAAAAACTTCCCATATGCTGTCCCGAAGACCACCTGTCAACCCGGACTCTGGGGTCAAACTACCACCGGGGTCATAAAAGTACCCCTGGAAATGCCCACAACGCCTACGAAAGCCTTGTCAAGTGTGTGTTGGGGGTAGCGGCGGGGCGGTTTCTCAGACGCTGCCGCCTCTCAGATCAACTATTCCAAAGACCGATAAGGAGATTAATATGGTTTTAGTGAGTGTTCTCTTAGGTTCAGGGTACAGAGGAAGGGTCAAACTACCACCGGGTTCATAAAAGTACCCCTTGAAATGCCCACAACGCCTACGAAAGCCTTGTCAAATGTGTGCTTGGCCGCTCTCAAACATCTCGGGCTTCAACACCCACATTTCATAAGGTTTTCCTGGGGTAGTTTTATGACCCTGATGGTAGTCTGACTCATCTTCTATAGTGCTGGCGTGAAAATAAAAACCCACTATTAGAACCTTATTGACCTCTATTGTGACCTTTGGAAATGGTGCTAGAGCCGAAAGGGACTGAGAATACCAACCCTACTCTAGATGCTCTCTCTAATGAGGTTCAAAGATGAGCTCCGGGGGGCTGCGTGAGTCTAGTAAGGTGGCGCCACTATAAATACTTGCCCGCGACATTAGGATTTGAGACCGACCACCAGGCACGCCAAGAAAGCCTATACCCCAGCCATAGGTCGAAAACATAAGAAAAAATAGAAAAAAAGAATGTGAAATGTAACTTTGAATATAAGAAGAGAAAATATATATTCCTCCTCATCCCTTCTTTTTTTTTTTACAACAAAGAAGACAGCTCAAGGGCAACGAAAAAGTGGAAAAAAAAAAAAAATGCCCGCTACTCGCTGCTCCCATAACAGACAGCAAAGATTAGCCAAAAAAAAAAAAAAAATAATGAATCACAGTTTTGGATCACGGTAAATGGGTCAGTGCTGTATTAGGTCACGTCTCCTGGGTCACATCTCCTGGGTCACATCTCTCGGTCACATTTCCTTAGTGGGTCATATCAGATCAGGTCAGGTCACATCCCTATCTGGCCACACTGTTTTGAAAATTGTGTCACACTAATATGCTGGGTCACACCTTGGTCATGTCACACTCACTGTTCAACTGTCTACACGTTAAAAAAAAAATAGATATATAAAAATAATTGAGGAAAAGAACACAAGAACAAAGAGAGGGAAAGAACACACACACACACACACACACACACACACACACACACACACACACACACGTTATATAACATGAAAAAAATTAATAAATAGATTAGGTGTCACATTTAGCAATTACTTAAAGGTTGGTCACGAAACAGGTCCTGCAGGTGTATATAAGGAGGAGGAGGAGGAGGAGGAGGAGGAGAGGAGGAGGAGGAGGTGGAGGAGGAGGAGGAGGAGGAGGAGGAGGGGGAAAGAATGAAGTTAGATGAAGGGAAGAGAGAGAGAGAGAGAGAGAGAGA
>NC_066568.1:9639968-9649968 GCF_024679095.1 Eriocheir sinensis | reverse complement strand
TTATAATGTAATCTAATATTATTAATTTTTATTATTCTCTATTTATTATTATTATTATTTTTATTATCATTATTACTATTTGTATTTCAGGCTAATGTTTACGTCTAATTATTTATCTTATATTTATCTTTATTTATTTATTTATTTATGTATATTAACTTTTTTTATGTGATCTCTATACGAATTTTCTTTTCTCTTATTTTTCTTTCTTTTTCTGCTTTTACTTTTCTTTCTAACTTTTCTTCCTTTTTTCCTTCGTCTAATTTCCATTTTCTTCCTTTGTCCTTCTGTTTTCCTTTTCCTTTTTCGTCTAATTACCATTTTCTTTCTTTCTCATTTATTTTTTTCTTATTTTTTTTACATTTATCGTCTCGCTCGCCTCCACGTTCATGCTTCATTGGTTGTGCCTTGCCTTTAAGCTGCTGTGATTGGTTAAGAACGCGATATTACGTCATAGTTTTAGCTCTAAGTGAAATCTAGCTCTATTTTGATTGGCTAGCTTGTATGGTAACGCTATGCTGCTCTGTGATTGGCTGAAACACGATGACGTCACAGTCTGCTCCTTACGTGAAGCCTAAGATCTTAATTTCGATTCGTTGCCAGAGAGACGCTATGCTGCATTGTGATTGGCTGAAACTCTCTGTGACGTCACTATCTGCTCCTTACGTGAAGCCTAAGATCTTAATTTCAATTCGTTGCCAGAGAGACGCTATGCTGCATTGTGATTGGCTGAAACTCTCTGTGACGTCACTATCTGCTCCTTACGTGAAGCCTAAGATCTTAATTTCAATTGGTTTGTTGCCAGAGACACGCTATGCTGCATTGTGATTGGCTGAAACATTCTATGACGTCACAATCTGGCCCTTACGTGTAGCTCATGACTTAATTTTGATACGCTAGCTTTCAGAATCACGCTTAGCTGTTTTCTGATTGGCTAGAACACGATAGTATGTCAACTTGTCAAGCCTGATTCTTTGTTTTGATTGGATGGCTGGGAGAAACACTATGCTGCTCTGTGATTGGCTAAGACATTAAGAGGTTATAAATCGAGCTGTGAACTTAATTATAATTGGTTGCCAGGCAGAGGCACGCTACACTGCTTTGTGATTGGCTAACAGGTTAATTGACTATGAATCGAGGCTTGATCTTGCTCTTGATTGGCAGTTGGTCCTTAATAAGCTGCTTTGTGATTGGCTAAAAGGTTAATTGACTATGAATCGAGGCTTGATCTTGCTCTTGATTGGCAGTTGGTCCTTAATAACCTGCTTTGTGATTGGCTAAAAGGTTAACTGACCATGAATCGAGCCTTGATCTTGCTCTTGATTGGCAGTTGGCTCTTAATAAGCTGCTTTGTGATTGGCTAAAAGGTTAACTGACTATGAATCGAGGCTTGATCTTACTCTTGATTGGCAGTTGGTCCTTAATAAGCTGCTTTGTGATTGGCTAACAGGTTAATTGACTATGAATCGAGGCTTGATCTTGCTCTTGATTGGCAGTTGGCTCTTAATAAGCTGCTTTGTGATTGGCTAAAAGGTTAACTGACTATGAATCGAGCCTTGATCTTGCTCTTGATTGGCAGTTGGTTCTTAATAAGCTGCTTTGTGATTGGCTAAAAGGTTAACTGACTATGAATCGAGCCTTGATCTTGCTCTTGATTGGCAGTTGGTCCTTAATAAGCTGCTTTGTGATTGGCTAACAGGTTAATTGACTATGAATCGAGGCTTGATCTTGCTCTTGATTGGCAGTTGGCTCTTAATAAGCTGCTTTGTGATTGGCTAAAAGGTCGAAAGGGTATAAATCCAACCTAGATCTTCATTTTGATTGGCTAAAACACGCCGCCCTTTAGAGTAGTGACATTACGTAATAGCTGTATTCTGATTGGCTGCCACATTCTAGCACCAAATTTTCCCTTAATTCTGATTGGCTGTCATATTCTAACTCCTATTCTTCCTTTAGTTATGATTGGCTTAGACACGCAGTTACTGTTTGGCCCTTTAGAGAAGTGACATTAATAGCTGTATTCTGATTGGCTGCCACATTCTAGCACCAAATTTTCCCTTAGTTCTGATTGGCTGTTACATTCTAGCTCTCATTTTTCCCTTAGTTTTGATTGGCTGGTTGGTCTTTCTTTCTCCGCCCAAGACAGACAATCAGGAGGAGTCCCGTCAAAGGTCCGACATATCACATTGCCTTAGTAACGATAACGATGACAATAACAATAGGTAATAATAAAAATAATAATAATAATAACAATAATGAATAATGATAATGAAGGGTATGATAAGAGGAAGAGGAGAAGAAGAATTAATAAATGAAATGAATATAATTGTGTTTGAATTTATCCGAGAGAGAGAGAGAGAGAGAGAGAGAGAGAGAGAGAGAGAGAGAGAGAGAGAGAGAGAGAGAGAGAGAGAGAGAGAGAAAATTTCCTACTGTTTCACCATACCACTACTACTACTACTACTACTACTACTACTACTACTACTACTACTACTATTACTACTACAAGGAAGGATTATAAGTGAAATAAGTGTTCATATATTTATAGTTTATTCTCTCTCTCTCTCTCTCTCTCTCTCTCTCTCAATCAATAACAGACAGACAGCAAAGAGTAACGAGAGAAACACACACACACACACACACACACACACACACACACACACACACACACACACACACACACACGAACACACACACATCATCAGGAAGCATTAGTGTAGTTTACAAGCTTATAATCTAAACAATATTTATTTTTATTTTATTTTTATACGAGACAAAATAAAGCTGTAATATTTTTTTCCTTTTCCTTAAGTTTACGCAAGGAGAACTTAAGTCAATATCGACCTTAAGTCCCTCTGGCCTTAAGTTAATGTTTGATTCTTACGCTTAATAGTAAACAGAGGACAACTCAAGTCCATATAGCTCAATCCTAAGTCATTCTCTTAAGTAAATGTTTATCTCGATCTTAAGTCACTATTCCCTTCAGTAAATATTTGATCTTAAAGTCGGCCTACACACCCCGGCCGACGACAAGGGCGGGGCTGGAGGCGGTCTGTGTGTGGAGCCTTTTTTTGGTGCGGTGCCGCCTGCCTGGGTGTGGCCGCCGCTGCATGGCCAGAGGTCTCGCCGTCACTAGTGTTGACAACATCTATTACACAGACACAGGTCCTTTTTTCATGCTGCACAATGCACACGAAGCAAGCCCCAACAAGTCGTGGTCAGGCCGGGCCCACGCGTGCTGTGTGGGGCGGCCTGGTGTGTGTGTGTGTGTGCTGGCCCTGGCCCTTGTCGTGGCCTCAGCGTGACTGGCCGCTGTACGTAAGTAAGTATTTGATCTTCACACTTAACATTACACAGAGGATAACTTAAGTCCACGTATTTCCATCTTAAGTTATTCTCTTCGCTAAATATTTGATCTTTACACAGTTTTTCGTTATTCGCTAAAGCCTTAATTCTACGTAAGGTTGTATAACGGTAATATTAACATTCTTCTTCTCGAGTTAAATGAATAATGAGATATAAATGTTCACAGTAATAATAATAATAATAATAACGATAATAATAGCGGTAGCCTAGAATATACATCAGTTTCCCCTTCATATATTTATCCCTGCATCACCATCACCCTTAAGCTAACGTTGAGGAGAATAAGAAGAGGTATTATACATATGGTCACTTCATACCCAGGAACTCACGCTTAGGGGTAGGTCAGCTGTCGCCTGTAGTTTCCTCGTAAGTAACTATTATAATCGGAGAAAGCGTTCAAGTCGTAGGCAGGAGGAAATACAGACGAAGGAAGGCTGCCCCAGAGGTTGCCAGCGGAAGGGATGAAAGAATTATGCTGCTGGTGAACTCTTGCATTAGTGATTTAGACGGCACAGGGATGAAAGCGCGAAAATGCTGGTGAACTCTTGCATAAGGGATTTAGACGGCACAGGGATGAAAGCGCGAAGATGCTGGTGAACTCTTGCATAAGGGATTTAGACGGCACAGGGATGAAAGCGCGAAGATGCTGGTGAACTCTTGCATAAGGGATTTAGACAGCATAGGGATGAAAGCGCGAAGATGCTGGTGAACTCTTGCATAAGGGATTTAGACAGCATAGGGATGAAAGCGCGAAGATGCTGGTGAACTCTTGCATAAGGGATTTAGACAGCATAGGGATGAAAGCGCGGAGATGCTGGTGAACTCTTGCATATGGGATTTAGACAACATACGTAGGAATGAAAGAGAAGGTGCAATAGTTAATCAGCATCTAGAGAGCATAGGGATGAAAGAGTAATGCTTGTGAACTCTTGCAGAAGGAATTGGGACAGCATAGGGATGAGCTAGAGTAGAATCTCGTGTGCTATTTGTGGCTTTGTATATATATGACATAACATTTCGCTAAACTCGTGATTCTGGCATGAGCTAAAACGCACACACACACACGCACACACACACACACACACACACACACACACACACACACACACACACACACACACACACACACACGCATAGACACACACGCGCGCATTCACATTTACAAGCGAACGAAAAAATTACAAAAAGAAAAGTGGAAAGGAAAAGAAAAATTATATATTCGATAGTCTAAATTCCTACCACTATATATATTTATATATTTTATTTTTTACAGTATATATATATCGTGTATGTATGTAAGTTTGGGCTCAAAGATTTAGAATACATATTTATACATAGAACCCTCTGTGTGGGAAGGACAGGGAAGGA
Source organism: Eriocheir sinensis (assembly GCF_024679095.1). Taxonomy (NCBI): domain Eukaryota; kingdom Metazoa; phylum Arthropoda; class Malacostraca; order Decapoda; family Varunidae; genus Eriocheir; species Eriocheir sinensis. The sequence goes on along the minus strand of NC_066568.1, from coordinate 9,645,234 downwards.
AAAGAGAGGAAAGAAAAGAAAGAAAAGGAGAAGAGGAGGAAGGAAGAGGAAGGAAGGGAAGGGAAGGGAGGGTAAGGTAAGATAAGGGAAGGGAAGGGAAGGGAATGGAAGGGAAGGGAAGGAAAGGAAAGGGAAGGGAAGGGAATGGAATGGAAGGAAGAGGAAGGAAGGGAAGGGAAGGGAGGGTAAGGTAAGGGAAGGGAAGGGAATTGAATGGAAGGGAAGGGAAGGGAATAGAATGGAATGGAAGGGAAGGGAATAGAAGGGAAGGGAAGGGAAGGGAAGGGAATTGAATGGAAGGGAAGGGAGGGAAGGGAATAGAAGGGAAGGGAAGGGAAGGGAAGGGAAGGGAAGGGAAGGGAAGGGAAGGGACTGGGGCGATGGTTCCTATTAATAACTTATATTCTCTTTTATTATGCATTTTCTTTCTTTCTTTATTTATTTATTAAGTGTTTTTCCAAGCCATATTTCTTTCTTTTAGTTTACTCTCTCTCTCTCTCTCTCTCTCACTACTACTACTACTACTACTACTACTACTGTTATTACTTAGGCTTAAACTGACCCCAGCTTACGAGGAGAAGGAGGAGGAGAAGGAGGAGGAGGAGGAGGAGGAGTAGGAGAAGGAGGAGGAGGAGGAGGAGGAGGAGGAGGAGAGAGGAGAAAGAATTACAATATATTTTTCTTTGAGTGTGTGTGTGTGTGTGTGTGTGTGTGTGTGTGTGTGTGTGTGTGTGTGTGTTCGTATGTACGTAGATTATTACATTTCTATATATATAATTTTAGTTACATGCATATTCACTATGTATATAATTACTATTTATATATTATTATTATTATTACTATTATTATTATTATTATTATTATCATTATTATTATTATTATTATTATTATTATTATTATTATTATTATTATTACTATTATGTGCGTATATGTAGTCGTAGTCGTAGTAGTAGTAGTAGTAGTAGTAGTAGTAGTAGTAGTAGTAGATAGTTATTGTGTGTGTGTGTTTGTGTGTGTAGATTGGTAAGGCAGCTGTGTGTGTGTGTGTGTGTGTGTGTGTGTGTGTGTGTTTATATATGGTGAATGGATGACTGAGAAGAAGAGAAAGAAGAAGAAGAACAAAAGAAGGAGGAGGAGGAGGAGGAGGAGGAGGAAGAGAAAAAGAAGGGAAGGAATGAAAAGAGGATGGAAGGGGAAAACAATGAAGAAAAAAACAACAAAATATATTACAAAGAAAAGATGGAGTAGAAAGAAAAGGAGGAGGAGGAGGAAGAAGAGGAGGAGGAGGAGGAGGAAGCGGTGTTGGTGGTGGTGTTGACAGCGGTGTTGAAAATCTTACTGGTGGTGTTGGTAGTAGTAGTTGAAGCAGTAGTAACACCACACCAGTAGCAGTAGCAGTAGTAGTAGTAGTAGTAGTAGTAGTAGTAGTAGTGGTGGTGGTGGTGGTGATGGTGGTGATGGTGGTAGTGACTTATATTTGGTGATACCAGAACAACATTAAGTCACCATCCTTGATAATGGTCTCTTGAACACCTGTGGGAAGGGAAAATGATTAGGAAAGGTATACACACACACACACACACACACACACACACACACACACACACACACACACACACACACACATACATACATACATACAGACAGACAGACAATCTTTCGTTTCTGCTTCCATTTCTTTTCTTTCCTCCTCCTTTTTTCCATTTCTTATTTTCTTGTTTTCTTATTGTTGTTTTCTTGTTCTCTCCCTCTTGACTTCCCTCATCTTCATCCCTTCTCCCCTTCTTCCAATTGTCTTCCATTTTTTTCTTTCCTCCCTTCTTTTCTTCTTACTCTTTCATATTCTTCCTTTTCCTCTTTTCCTACAAACTTTTTCCCTCCTTCCCATCTCTTTTCTCTCCCTTATTCCTCTCTCTCTCTCCCTTATTCCTCTCTCTCTCTCTCTCTCTTTTCTTCCTTCATTTCTTCTTCCTCTCTTCTCTGTTTCCTTTCCTTCCCTTTACTCTCTTACCAACCTCTTCCCTTCCCCCCATCTTTCCTTCCTCTAACTCTCTCTCCCTCCTCTTCCTTCGTTCCGTACCTGTCCCCACCACGTATTTGTTGTCCGGCTTGGTCCCAGGCACTGGAGGCTCCGGCAGGCGATAGAGTAGCCAGTACCAGTAACCAAGTTTCTGCTCCTTCGCCCCGGCCAGCGTGTGAATGTACAGTCCGTTACCCCAGTGGGAGGCCGAGAACCTGGGGGAGAGGGAGAGAAGGTTAGGGGGGAAGGGAGGGGGAGGGAGAGATGGAATGAGAGAGAGAGGAAGGAGAGAAGGAGGGGAATGGGAGGGAAAGTGAGAGAAAAAGAGAGGGGGAGAGAGATTTTGGAACGGGAAGGAGAGAAAGGAAAGGGAGAGAGAGAGATGGAGAGAGAAGGTTAGGGAAGGGAAGAGATGGGATGGGAGGGAATGGTTAGAGAGGGAGAGAAGAGGGAGAGAGAAGAAAGGGGGAGGTAGAGAAGGAGATAAGAAGGGTTAGAGGAGGGAGGAGAGAGAGAAGATGGGAAGATTAGAGAGATTGAGGAACGAGAAGGAGAGGAAAAGGAGAAGAAAGGGAGATGGAGGGAAAGGAGAGAGGGAAAGGTTAAGGGGGAGAGAGAGAAGAGGGAAGAGAGAGAGAGAGAGAGAGAGAGAGAGAGAGAGAGAGAGAGAGAGAGAGAGAGAGAGAGAGAGAGAGAGAGAGAGAGAGAGAGAGAGAGAGAGAGAGAGAGAGAGAGAGAGAGAGAGAGAGAGAGAGAGAGAGAGAGAGAGAGAGAGAGAGAGAGAGAAATAGAAAAGGGAAGGAAAGATATTAATTAAGGTTATTTTGGTCTCCTCCTCCTCCTCCTCCTCCTCCTCCACGTCCTCTTCTTTCTTCTTTATCACAAACTCTCTCTCTATCTATTGTCCTTTTTTTTCCTTTCTTCTTTTTCTAAGCGCTATCTCTTTTCCTGGTCCTCCTCTTCCTATCTATCTTCTTCTTTCCCATCTGCTTCCTCACCCCCACCGTCACCCCCACGTCATCACAACTTACACGAATCTGTGGTCGAGTTCCGCCGCCTGTTTCATGACCTCCAGGAAGGTTGTGTTGACGGGCACGGTGAGGGTGAGGTTGTAGTTGAGGGTGGCGTTGTTGCCCTTCCAGATGATGTACGTCACCTGGATCTGGAAGGAAAGGGAAGGTGAGTAAGGGAAGGTAAGGTGAGGTGAGGTAAGGTTAGGGAAGGTAAGGTAAGGTAAGGTTAAGTTAGGTAAGGTTGGGTTTGGCGAGATTGTGTTAAATGGATTTGTAAGGGAAGGGAAGGGAAGGGAAGGGAAGGGAAGGGAAGGGAAGGTAAGGTGAGGTAAGGTTAAGTTAGGTAAGGTTGGTTTTGGCGAGGTTGTGTTAAATGGATTCGTAAGGGAAGGGAAGGGAAGGGAAGGGAAGGGAAGGGAAGGGAAGGTTAGGGAAGGTAAGGTGGGGTAAGGTTAAGTTAGGTAAGGTTGGGTTTGGCGAGATTGTGTTAAATGGATTCGTAAGGGAAGGGAAGGGAAGGGAGGGGAAGGGAAGGGAAGGGAAGGTTAGGGAAGGTTGGTTAGGTAAGGTTTAAGGAGGTTGTGTTAAATGGATCTGTAAGGGAAGGAAGGAAGGAAGGAAGGGAAGGGAAGGTTAGGGAAGGTAAGGTGGGGTAAGGTTAAGTTAGGTAAGGTTGGGTTTGGCGAGATTGTGTTAAATGGATTCGTAAGGGAAGGGAAGGGAAGGGAAGGTTAGGGAAGGTGGGGTGAGGTAAGGTTAAGTTAGGTAAGGTTGGGTTTAAGGAGATTGTTAAATGGATCTGTAAGGGAAGGAAGGAAGGAGAGGGCAGGGAAGGAAGGAAGGCAGGGAAGGAAGGGAAGGGCAGGTAAGGGAAAGGTAAGGCAAAGTTAAGTGAGGCAAGGTTAAGTTAGGTAAGGTTGGGTTTGGCGAGATTGTGTTAAATGGATTCGTAAGGGAAGGGAAGGGAAGGAAAGGGAAGGGAAGGGAAGGGAAGGGCAGGGAAGGGAAGGGAAGGGCAGGTAAGGGAAAGGTAAGGCAAAGTTAAGTGAGGCAAGGTTAAGTTAGGTAAGGTTGGGTTTGGCGAGATTGTGTTAAATGGATTCGTAAGGGAAGGGAAGGAAAGGAAAGGGAAAGAAAGGGAAGGGAAGGGAAGGTGAGTAAGTGCAGGTAAGGGAAAGGTAAGAGAAGGTCAAAACAAAAAGCTGCATATTTCCCTTAGAGAGTATTAAGGTCTATCTTAGTCTGAGAGAACCGAGTCGCCAGCAGATTCAGTAAGGAAGTTATTAAGATCAAATTCGGTGTCGTTGATGGAGATTATAAATTGCAGAGGGCCGAGAACTGAGCCTTGAGGAGCCCCACTAGTGCAGCTCCTCCTCTCTTCTTCCTCCTCCTCCTCCTCCTCTCTTCTTTCCCCTCCTCCTCCTCCTCCTCCTCCTCCTCCTGTGCTTACCTGCGGGTCTTGTGTGGTGTTGGTGAGCTCAGGTTGCGGCGGGAGGTCAGAGGGCACAGGGGGCGTGTCTTCGGGCATGTCATACGCGTCAACTGGAAGGGAGAGAAGGGAGTATTAAGGGAGGAGGAAGGAAAGGGAGAGAAGGGAGTATTAAGGGAGGAGGAAGGAAAGGGAGAGAAGGGGGGAGACAGGGAAGAGAACTGAGAAAGGAAGAAGAAAAGGGAAAGGAGAGGAAGGGAAGGGAAGTAAGAGAGAATGGAGAGAAGGAGGAGGAGGAGGAAAACAGAAGAGAATGAGAGGAATAAGAAATGAGGAGAATAGATTGTGTTTCTTTCTCTCTTTCTTTCTTTCTTTCTTTCTCTCTCTCTCTCTCACTCTCTCTTTCAACCTTTTTCTCTCTCCTTCTCTTTCTTTTCCTTCTATCTCTCTCTCTCTTCCTTCCTTCCTTCCTTTCCCTAAACTATCAACGTACACACACACACACACACACACACACACACACACACACACACACACACACACACACACACACGCACTCTGACTCACCCTTACCATGAAACTATAACAGAAATCAATACCTAGTCACTCATTGTATATTCATAGTATTCGTGTGAGCTATATATTAACATTGGCAGAAGGAGGAGGAGGAGGAGGAGGAGGAGGAGGAGGAGGAGGAAGGGGGGGATGGAAGGGTAGGGAAGGGAAGGGAAGAGAGAGAAATGAGGTTTGGGAGGAGGAGGAGGAGGAGGAGAAGGAGGAGGAAGGGGGGGATGGAAGGGTAGG
>NC_066568.1:9632468-9634968 GCF_024679095.1 Eriocheir sinensis | reverse complement strand
AAACATCCACTCAAACCCACACTCACCCTTCTACTCTCAAACGGAGGTCAGATTAGATCAAACCAGGTCACATATCACGTCACACAAGGTCAGAACAGGTTATCCACAGATTCTCACCCTTTCCCCTTCTTCCACAGCCTCAAAACAAGTTCCAATTCGAGCTGTTTGACCGCCAGTTGGCTCTCCAGCTGGTCGGGCGCGAACCAGGTAGCGTTAGCGAGCCTCAGCGCCAGGACAGTATGGGCCGTGTCGCTGCCCCACCCCCAGTCCGGCTTCCGCTGCGAGATAACCCACTGGACGGCTCTCGAGGCGGCGGGGAGGACCAATAGGGGCTCCTCGTCCATGGGTCTGGCCTCGTCCGCCACAGCCACAAGGGGTTTAGGGTGCAGGAGAAGGGAGACGGAGGGTAAGGAAGGTGGGTCGGTTTCTGGTTCCATGTGCTCGTGGCTTTGAGGCGCTGGGAGTAAGTCTGCTGGTGAGAGAGAGAGAGGGAGGGAGTGTTTGGTTAGGTTAGTTCAAGAGTGAAGGAAGGAAGAGAGGGATGGAGAGGAGAGATCGAATGGGATAGGATGGAAGGATAAGCCAGGAATCGGATGGGAAGAAGGGAAGGGAGAAGATGGGAAGGAAAAAGAAGGGAAGGGATGGTAAAGGAGAGGAAGGGAAGGGATTGCTAAAGAAGGGAAGGTGATGGAAATAAAGGGAAGGGAACAGATATTAAGGAAGGGAAAGAAGGAAGAAATGGAATGGAAGAGAGAGGGAGGAGAGAGGAGGGAAAGGAAGGAAAGGAAACAGACGGGAAGGGAAGGGAAGGGACGGGAGAGGAAGGGAAGGCAAGGGAAGAAAAGGGAAGGAAAGGGAAAGGAAGAGAAAGGAAGGAAGGGAAGGGAAATGAAGGGAAGGAAGAAAAAGGAAGGAAAGGGAAAGGAAGAGAAAGGAAGGAAAGGGAAGGGAAGGAAACAGAAGGGATGGGAAGGAAGGAAGGAAGGAAAGGGAAAGGAAGAGAAAGGAAGGAAAGGGAAGGGAAATGAAGGGAAGGGAAAGGAAGAGAAAGGAAGGAAAGGGAAGGGAAATGAAGGGAAGGGAAGGGAAGGGAAAGGAGAGAAAAAGAAAGAAAGAAAAAAGGCCGAAAATAAAAAATAAAATAAAAAAAGAAGAGGAAAAAGAATAAAAAAGTACACACACACACACACACACACACACACACACACACACACACACACACACACACACACACACACACACACACACACACACACACACACACACGCGATAAGAAAAAAAAGAGTTAGAGCAAAGATAGAAAAAAAAACTTCATTTCCCGAACGTCATAGAGAGAGAGAGAGAGAGAGAGAGAGAGAGAGAACCACACCACTTTATGTTTTCCTTCTTATTCTCTCTCTCTCTCTCTCTCTCACTCGCTCGCTCGCTTTCTTTCTTTCTTTATATTCACGAATTAGAGTCAGCTCACTTTTTAATTCGTAGAGCTAACTTTAATATTCTCATAATAATAACAATAATAATAATAATAATAATAATAATAATAATAATAATAATAATAACAATAATAATAATAATAATACACACACACATACACACACACTCTCTCTTGTATCCTTATGTATTCTTATGTATCCTTCCCCCCCCCCCTCCTCCTCCTCCTCCTCCTTCTGTACCGCCCACTCACATTAATCCTCTTCCTCCTCTTCTTCCCACTCCTCCTCCTCCTCCTCCTCCCCCTCCTCCTCCTCCTCCTCCTCCTCCTCCTCCCTCCTCCTCCTCCTCCTCCTCCTCTCCGAAAACCAAGTCCACGCCCTGCTTTCACCTCTCTTCCTCCCCTCCTCCTCCTCCTCCGCCTCCTCGTCCTCCCCCCCCCCCCGCCGTCCACGCCCTGCCTAGTCTTGGCAGGGCGCCAGGTAGTGAAGACCCGACCCAGTTTGTCCACGGTGCCCTTCCCTTCCCTTCCCTTCCCTTCCCATCCTTATCCTTCCCTTCCCCTCACTTCCCTTCCCTTCCCTTCCCTTCCCCTCACTTCCCTTCCCTTCCCTTCCCTTCCCCTCACTTCCCTTCCCTTCCCTTCCCATCCCTTCCCTTCCCTTCCCTTCCTTTCCCTTCCCTTCCCTTCCCAACCTTATCCTTCCCTTCCCCTCACTTCACTTCCCTTCCCCTCACTTCCCTTCCCTTCCCTTCCCTTCCCTTCCCCTCACTTCACTTCCCTTCCCTTCCCTTCCCTTTCGTTCCCTTCTCTTCCTTTCCCTTCACTTCCCTTCCCTTCCCTTTCGTTCCCTTCTCTTCCTTTCCCTTCGCTTCACTTCCCTTCCCTTTCACTCCCTTCCCATCCCTTCCCTTACCTACACTTCCCTTCACTTCACTTCTGCGCTTCTCAATATTTTCCTTTCCCTTCACGTTACATATTTTGAGTATCTCCTTCCTTCCCTTCCCTTCCATTCCATTCCCTTCCCTTCCCTTCCCATCCTTATCCTTCCCTTCACTTCCCTTCCCC
>NC_066568.1:9569968-9612468 GCF_024679095.1 Eriocheir sinensis | reverse complement strand
TTCTTCCCTTTCTCTTTCTCTCTCTTCTTTCCTTTCTTCCTCCTTCGTTCTTTCCTTCTCTTCATTCTTCGATCTCCTTCCTTCCCTTCCCTTTCTTAAATCCTTCCTTCCTCTCTCTTCTCTTTTTCCTCTCCCTTATATTCCACCCCATCTCTCTCTCTCTCTCTCTCTCTCCATTATCACAAAAATCATCATCATCATTACAAAACACAAACAGTCCATAATAATAATAATAATAATAATAATAATAATAATAATAACAATAATAATAAAAAAAATAATAATAATAATACTTTTTTTCCCGCCAAAACTCGGACATGCTAATGGCGATAATGTTGTTGTTGTTGTTGTTGTTAGTAGTAGTAGGGGTATAACGGGAGGGGAAAAGGGGGGGTTGGGGGCCTAGAATCACCCCAGCCTCTGCTACCTCATCTGCCCCACCCCATCCACCCCCGCCCCGTTGCCCCGCCCGAACCCAGCTGTTCCGTCAGGGCCCCGCGGACATCTCAGGACCCCCACGTTGCTATGCGGTACGCTGAGCTGCGGGGCGTGCTGAGGCGGGGGCGTGGGGTGCGGGGCGGGGCTAGCGTTGGTGTTGCTGGTGGTGGAGATGGTGGTGGTGATGGTGGTGGTGGTGTCGGAGGTGCTGAAAGGAATAGAGAATAAAGTTGAAAATAAGGAATATAATAGAAAAAGATTATTATGGAAAAGAAAATACTTGAAAATGTCAGTGATGGAAAAACTTGTTCATTACACATTAATTTATGCATTGTTTCATTACAGGTATTATTATCATTACTCTGCCGAGATAATGACAGAAGAATTAATTAAGAGGAATAAATAACTTGGTACATTGACAAAGGAGGAAGTTATGTCCATTCTTTTTCTTAATATAGATAGATAAAAAGATAGACAGATATATACAGAGATGACAGATAGAGAAATATACAGAGATAGAGATGTACACAGACAGACAGATAGAGAGAAGAGGAGACAGATAGAGAGTAAGAGGGATAAAGCAATCATATAGACAGACAGATAAGTGGATAGATATAATTGGTAGATATAATTAATCATACATACATACAGATATAGAGATGATGCAAATATAAATAGATAGATAGAGATAGACAGTAACACATGCACAATAAAGAAATAAAGAAATATAGCTTCCCGCAAAGAAATATAGAGGTTTGGAACAGACTAAGTGAGGATGTAGTATCGGCGAGAAGTGTGCAAAGCTTTAAGGAAACGTTGAATAAATGTAGATATGGAGACGGGACCACATGAGCGTAAAGCCCAAGCCCTGTAAAACTACAACTAGGTAAATACAACAGGGTAAATACACACACTCACCCAGACAGCATATGTTCCTCGACGGACTTGGAGGTTGAGCCCATGATCCTGAGGCGCACGGCTGCATAGTCCGCCTCACGCTGTGGACAAGGTGATGGATTTACTTGGTTCTCTATTTATCTATCTATCTATCTATTTATTTATCTATTTCTACCACTTAGATTTCTCCACTCTATGTCAATCTCTCTTCTTTCTTTCCTCTTCTCTTAGGTTATGTTATGGTACGCTATGGTATGTTAGGTTAGGTTAGGTCTCCCTCTGTTCTCTTTTAGGCTATGTTATGGTATGTTATGTTAGGTTAGGTTAGGTCTCCCTCTGTTCTCTTTTAGGCTATGTTATGGTATGTTATGTTAGGTTAGGTTAGGTCTCCCTCTGTTCTCTCTTAGGCTATGTTATGGTATGTTAGGTTAGGTTAGGTTAGGTCTCCCTCTGTTTTCTCTTAGGCTATGTTACGGTATGTTATGTTAGGTTAGGTTAGGTCTCCCTCTGTTCTCTCTTAGGCTATGTTATGGTATGGTATGTTAGGTTAGGTCTCCCTCTGTTCTCTCTTAGGCTATGTTATGGTATGTTATGTTATGTTAGGTTAGGTCTCCCTCTGTTCTCTCTTAGGCTATGTTATGGTATGTTATGTTAGGTTAGGTTAGGTCTCCCTCTGTTCTCTCTTAGGCTATGTTATGGTATGGTATGGTATGTTATGTTAGGTTAGGTCTCCCTCTGTTCTCTCTAAGGCTATGTTATGGTATGTTATGTTAGGTCAGGTCTCCCTCTGTACTCTCTTAGGTTATGTTATGGTATGTTAGGTTAGGTCTCCCTCTGTTCTCTCTTAGGCTATGTTATGGTATGTTATGTTAGGTTAGGATAGGTCTCCCTCTGTTCTCTCTTAGGTTATGTTATAGTATGCTATGGTATGTTAGGTTAGGTCTCCCTCTGTTCTCTCTTAGGTTATGTTATAGTATGCTATGGTATGTTAGGTTAGGTCTCCCCCAGTTCCCTATGTTGTATTTACTTGGTTCTCATAAACAGGTCTCCCTCTGAATTCTGTGTTGTATTTGCCCCGTTGTTTCCTAAGCATCAATCTGACCACTGCTATGAGAGCCACTAACCTGCTCAAATGACTTCTGCTGGACTGGTTTGGGCTTGTTCTCCTCTGCGCTGCTGCCAGCATCCCCAAGTATTCTCAGCCTGGCCTGCGCGTACTCCTGTTGTCTCTGCAGAGGCGAGGAAACAACTATTAATGGAGTGATTACTACTACTACTACTACTACTGCTGTGACAACAATAATAATAATAATAATAATAATAATAATAATAGTAAAACCCACATGCTAACAACAGAAAAAAAGAAAGGAGGAAGGCAGGAAAGAAGAAAGGAAGGAAGGGAGGAAGATAAGGAAGATAAAAGAAAAAGATATTAAAAAAAGTTAAGACAGAAAAGAAGCAAACAGGAGAAGGAGGAAGGAAGGAAAAAAAATAAAAAATAAATAAATAAATAAATAATGATAATAATTATAATAATAATGATAAAAATAATTCCATCGTTCGTCCACACACCTGCTCGAGGGACTTGACGGGCTGCTTCTGGCGGGAGTTGACGATGCCATTGGCTGCGGCGGCGGCTGTCCTGTCCTGGGGCCGCCGCAGGATCATGATCTTGGGTTCCTGGGAGGAGAAGGGTGTGCGTGGGCCATCCTCGCATGCCACCTGAGTCCTGGGAGAGGGGTAAAGGTGGCTGAGGGGGAGCAGGCAAGGGGAAAGAGGTAGTGGTGAAGACATACTAACCTTCAGCTTAAGACCTCCAATAGTCCCATTACCTGGAATTTATTGTGGTGTAGCACTTAAAGATCTTTATTCTTCTTGCTCAACCCTTGCTATTGTTAGGTAACCAACCACTTGCTCCAGGCAATATTTAACCCCTTGACTGCAGATTTCCTACAGTCAGACATCACCAAGCTACAGGAATGGAACAAAAAGTAGCTGCTACAATTCATTGAAGAAAAATATAAAGTCTAGCACCTTGGGAGGGGATATTCAGCATGCCAATACCACATGGGAAACACTCCACTATCCACCACAGAGGCAGAGAAAGACCTGGGATTACATGTTACCAGGCTACCAGTGAAGGACAAATCCGTGCCAATCGCAGCGGACATGTTAAGAATGTCTGCAGTCTGTCAGTACTCACGGCATGAGTGGCGGGGGCGGAGGCTCCACTGTGTTCCTCTTGATGGATAGCTTCTCCAGACGCTTCTCCAGGACAGCCTGCCAAGGGAGGGGAGCAGGGGTCAGGAAGCAATACTTAATTCATTTATTGCCACTTCCTGTTTTTGATGTGTTTTATCTCTAATTTGATAGCTCTTAGTTCATATTATTGTTTAGAAGCCTTATTTACTCTTAGATGGCAGCTGTATTTGAAGAGTAGCTCCCCCAAAAATGAATGGTCTATATATAGTCACTGCCGACCTTAGGAGTGTAGCATAAATATAGCTACGCCGCATAATGTATGTTTTAACTATCGTCTATATGAAAATTCAACCGCAATCTGGAAGTGTTGCTATATTTCTGCAATACAAAACTGATTGACTGAATTTTGTACTGTCTATATATAGTTCCACTGCCATCTAAGGGTTAATTGTACAAATGAATAATAACCATAACATGACTAATGCCTACTGATACAAAGTGTGGAAACATGGGGCGTCAAACGGGGCTCGGCAGTGACTTCACACCCTGGCCAACACTTCTCTACACCTCCTGTCATCCATCTGGTTCCTCCCTGGAAAACACTCAACCCAGGCAGGGAATCCATCACCTTTTTTAAATCCTAGCCTGAGGAATGCACGAAAAACTGATATTGGGGCGGCAGACCCAAGGAGGTTTGCCAGTGGCCCTGACCAACAAACACCAGCAAGGATGAGCACAGAGCAAGTGGCCCTCACTGACACAGACCAAGAGGCCGTCACTATGGGTCCTCCATCAGGTGGACACAGCGCTGGGTCACCACAAATACGTGTCTCAAGCGCCTCTGGACCAAACTAAGTAAGCCAAGTAAGGTAAGCAAGCTAGCGGTGCCCAGCCTCAGGGGACGAGTGCCACGTGGGTAAAGACCAGGTTCTCCGCCCCCCCGTGCCCCCCTCCCCCCTGGACACAGCCCTGGGCCCCTGGCAGTCCGTGTCCCCCCCCAGCCAAGGGTCTATGGGCCAGGCACAGGCAGGGCCAGGACCAGTGCCACTCTGGCCCCGTGCCCCGTGCCAGCCAGGGCCGTGCCGCTGGGACACGGCACCCGTGGCTCCCTGCCTGGCCCGCTGGTGTCCTGGCCGCCCCGAGCACGCACTGGGTTGTCGTCTATCTCCTCCCAGGTGTCCAGCAGCTCCTCGTCCTGCTCGGCGGCCATGGCGGCGCTGTTGTTGTTGTCCTGAGGGGGCCAGGCGCAGCGCCGGGCGCACCAACACACAGGAACACGATTATTTCATTAAACTATGACAATTAACACGAGGAAACAGCTTAAGAAAGGAATACCAATAGTAGTGGTAGAGTGAGAGCCGCTGGAAAGGGACGGAGAGGCTGCAGAAGGGGCGCTCTCAGGCTGGCTGAAGTCCAACATAAACATTATCATCTGTATAAACTATGATATTAAGGACGTAGAATAACTAATAAAAGAATTATATAAGACAACGGAAGAGTGAGAGCCGCTAGAAAGGCGTATTCCAGTCACTACTGAAGGAGGCGACGAAGGGACCATCGTTGAGGCGACAGAAGGGGCGCTCGTAGACTCGCTACAATGGCCTACAGAAACACGATGAATTAAATAAACTATATCAAACCCGAAAAAAACAGCTGAATAAAGGAATAAATGAGAAAACGGAAGAGTGAGACCTGTAGGAGAGGTGTGCGAGGTGCCGCGACGAAGGGGCGAAGAGGGAGCAGAAGGGGCGCACTATCACTCGATCGGCAACACGCTTATTTAAAGGAACTGCGGCATTAAATACAATAAAACAGTTTAATAAAGAAATAAATAAGACAATGGATGAGTGATCGAGAGCCGCTGGAGGTGTTGCGACGGAGAGGCAGCAGAAGGAAGGGCTCTCAGATACTCTCATGCCCGTAAATAGCCCACAGGAACACGATATATTAAATAGGCGATGGAATTACAGACAAAATAGTAATGGGGACGGAAATACTGAAGACCATGGAGGAGTGAGAGCCGCTGGGAAGGTGTTAATTGTAAGCTTTGCGACGGAGAGGCAGCAGAAGGAAAGGCTCTCAGATACTCTCATGCCCGTAAATAGCCCGCAGGATCACGATTATTAGGTAGGCGATGGAATTACAGACAAAATAGTAATGGGGAAGGAAATACTGAAGACCATGGAGGAGTGAAAGCCGATAGGGTGTTAATTGTAAGCTATGGCGACGGAGAGGCAGCAGAAGGAAGGGCTCTCAGATACTCTCATGCCCGTAAATAGCCCGCAGGATCACGATATATTAAATAGGCGATGGAATTACAGACAAAATAGTAATGGGGAAGGAAATACTGAAGACCATGGAGGAGTGAGAGCCGCTGGGAAGGTGTTAATTGCATGTAAGCTGTGACGACGGAGAGGCAGCAGAAGGAAGGGCTCTCAGATACTCTCATGCCCGTAAATAGCCCACAAGAACACGATATATTAAATAGGCGATGGAATTAGCGACAAAATAGTAATGGGGACGGAAATACTGAAGACCATGGAGGAGTGAGAGCTGATAGGGTGTTGTAAGCTATGGCGACGGAGAGGCAGCAGAAGGAAGGGCTCTCAGATACTCTCATGCCCGTAAATAGCCCACAGGAACACGATATATTAAATAGGCGATGGAATTACAGACAAAATAGTAATGGGGACGGAAATACTGAAGACCATGGAGGAGTGAAAGCCGCTGGGAAGGTGTTTATTGTAAGCTATGGCGACGGAGAGGCAGCAGAAGGAAGGGCTCTCAGATACTCTCATGCCCGTAAATAGCCCGCAGGATCACGATTATTAGGTAGGCGATGGAATTAGCGACAAAATAGTAATGGGGAAGGAAATACTGAAGACCATGGAGGAGTGAGAGCTGCTGGGAAGGTGTTAATTGTAAGCAATGGCGACGGAGAGGCAGCAGAAGGAAGGGCTCTCAGATACTCTCATGCCCGTAAATAGCCCACAGGATCACGATTATTAGGTAGGCGATGGAATTATTATGGGCATTATATTATAGCTATCTTACCAGACTATCTTTTCTTCCTTCTATTTTTTTCCTTTTTACTTTTATCTCATTTATTTTTTCTCGTTTTTTTTCTGCTTCTAATAATTCCTCTTTCCCTCTTCCTCCTCCTCTTCCTAATTCCTCCTTTCATTAATCTTTTCTTCCTCTTATCAATTCCTCTTTATTTCTTCTTTCTCTTCCTCCTCTCATTCCTCTTTTCTTTTCCTCCTCGTCTTCTTCCTCTTCCTCTCCGTCCTTGCCGTAATAATAATAATAATAATAATAATAATAATAATAGGTAGATAAATAAATAAAAAGACATCATTGCAGTTCATCAATAACACAGATTTATTATTATTATTATTATTATTGTTACTAACACAACACAGTAAAAAATTAATCACAGTTTCCTATTAAATAAGTCCTGAATTTCTTTATTTTTATTATTATTATTATTATTATTATTATCATTATTAAGTATCTCATGGAATTATAGAGCACTGGAGAGAGAGAGAGAGAGAGAGAGAGAGAGAGAGAGAGAGAGAGAGAGAGAGAGAGAGAGAGAGAGAGAGAGAGAGAGAGTAAATAAATGCTCATATAAAGCCTTACAAATGCTCAGGACAAAAAACTTCTGAATTAACTTAAAAATAAATTCTTGCAAATCCTCAAATGCTAAAATCACATGTTTAAGGCACAACAAATTCTTAAACAGAGCGACACTGAAGGCAAATTCTGGTAAATGCTCCAATTGAAGTCTTACAAATGCTAAAATAATTCTTAAAGATGGAAATTCTAGCAAACATTCAAGTGGGAAAATTCTTATAAATGTTTGAATCAGAAAATCTTTAAAAAAATTCCTATAAATGCTGAAATTTTTTTTAGAAATCCTCAAAAACATCCAATAATTCTTAAAAGGAGTTCTTGCAAATGCCCGGAATGAATAAAGTTTTGCAAATATTAAAAATGAACATTAAAAAGGAAGTTGTGGTAAATATTCAAATGGAAATGTTCTTATAAAAATGTTCAAGGGACTAAAAAGTAATAAAAATTCCTATAAATGCTGAAAATGTTGGAAAAAATCTTATAAATGCTCCAGCCACCATAAAATTCTTAAAAAATGGAAATTCTTGCAAATTCTCAAATGGAAATGTCTTACAAATATTAAAATGAACATAAAAAAGGAAGTTCTTGCCAATACTCATCTGAAAAAAGTCTTACCAGAATATTCAAGCCACTAAATTAATTCCTGAAAAAATGGAGATTCTGGCAAATGCTCAAAATGGAAAAAAAATGTCTTACCAATGCTCAAGACATAGAAAATACTGAACAGACTTAATGGAAAATTCTGGCAAATGCTCAAAATGGAAAAATAAGTCTAACAAATGCTTGAGGAACAAAAAATTCTGAACTGACTTAGTGGAAATTCTTGGAAATGCTCAAAATGAAAAATAAAGTCTTACAAATGCTCAAGACATAGAAAATACTGAACAGACTTAATGGAAAATTCTGGCAAATGCTCAAAATGGAAAAATAAGTCTAACAAATGCTTGAGGAACAAAAAATTCTGAATTGACTTAATGGAAATTCTTGGAAATGCTCAAAATGAAAAATAAAGTCTTACAAATGCTCAAGACATAGAAAATACTGAACAGACTTAATGGAAAATTCTGGCAAATGCTCAAAATGGAAAAATAAGTCTAACAAATGCTTGAGGAACAAAAATTCTGAATTGACTTAATGGAAATTCTTGGAAATGCTCAAAATGAAAAATAAAGTCTTACAAATGCTCAAGACATAGAAAATACTGAACAGACTTAATGGAAAATTCTGGCAAATGCTCAAAATGGAAAAATAAGTCTAACAAATGCTTGAGGAAAAATTCTGAATAGACTCAATAGAAAATTCTTGCAAATGCTGAAATGGAAAAAAATCAAGCCCCCCCACCTGCTGGTATATATTTCTTTCTTCAATTTTATATGATTATAAACTGATTAATCTTACTTGGCTTTAAATTTTTCATAAGTGTACTGATAAATATTTTTCTCTTATAGTTTTGCATAATTATCCTGTTTAACAATTCTTCCTTTCTTAATATTGCATAATTATACTCATGAACCAATTCTTCCTTTTTAATATTGCATAATTATACCATCAAACTAGTTCTTGCTCTTTTAATATTGCATAATTATCCTGTTTAACAATTCTCCCTTCCTTAATATTACATAACTCACAACACTAGCCCACAACATCCCTCCACCAGAATAACTTAATACAAAACACCCATAACTTAACCAGCTAACATAACCTTCAACAACCAAGCTGCAAAGAACCAAAATAAATATATATAAAAAGTGTAGTACATCAATTTTCTAATACACCATACATCAATGTACATATACCAGCTCAAGCTACCGACGCGTGCTGTCCTTATACGTGTAGTGGAATGACATGTCTACGGTTATTATTCGACGGTCCAACTCTCGTAATTCACTGGTTTGACTCACTTGGCGTACCACCTACTGCCAGCCCTGGATTGACCATTAACCCGGTAGCAGTGACGGGCCAAATTTGTGGCTTTACCATGTACCAGCGACGGGCCAAATTTTTGCCATGATATTATCCTCCCAAAATAGATGATGCATAAACTGATCACAAATGGGTTTATATATTATGAAATGGTTTGAGTGAGTGATGATTTTTTCTCATTCTTCTCGCTAAGAGGGGCCTTTAACCCCTTCAATACAAGCAGACAAAACATAACCTCCATGCCATATCCTGGTTTTACAGACTACGTAGAATAGTCCAATGACCATGACGCACATACAGCGTCTCTAGGATATGGTTCGAGAGATGAAATGACTCATATACTGCGTCATGGTACTGAAGAGGTTAAGAAACATGATCCCAGCAGCTACCAGGTTAAGGAAGAGTGGCCCTACAGATTTTTTTTTTTCCAGTGCCAGATTTACAATGGACCATGGTGTAAATGTTGCAGCTGAACCAGGGCCCACAAAAAGGGGGTGCACAATAAAATAAAGTATTGTTTTTATTTCGAATTACATATATATGGGGGGTGAGGTGCCATAATCTATTCAGTGCTTAGGGCCTCTAAAGGTCTTTATTCGGCCCTGCCTACTGCATTCGACTCAACTCTATGTTCTTTTGCTATTAATTTGTGGGTTAAGTTTCCTTTCTTTTATTGGCTTAAGCTTTCTTTCTTCTGTTATTAATATGTGGCTTTTAACCTTATGTTTTTCTGCTCTTAAATATCTGACTTAACCTTTGGCTGGTTTACTATTAATATGATTCGGTTTACGTTAGTACACGTATATTTAATCATTATTTTCTTGTTCTCAAATGAAATGGAATACGAAATCTTTACTTGTCACAACTGAGTGATGACAAGACTCACTCACACACACACAACCTCACATGAATAAAACAAGGTAAATAAGTAACTAAATAAATAAATGTTCTAGTAAATAATAATAATAGTAGTGAGTCTTCGTAAAAATCACAGCGAGAGTTGATTTGCTGAATAATAACCGTGGAATTTATACTACAAGTGAGATGCTTGCCGAGTGTAAAAATATAGACGTACGCGCAGTGGAAAAATATATATAAGCGTGACGAGTGCATGGTTATGAAACAAACGCACGAACACACACTCTATGCCATGATGGACCCTAGGCTGAGAGTTCTTCTTTGGTTCGTCGTGTTATGTGTTGACGCGACGTCTGCTATGGAAGTGAACCCCAGCACCAACGCATGCACACACACACACACTAGCCTTCCGATGTGGTAGTGATGATGGTGGTGGTGGTGGTGTTGATATATGAGGTTTGGTCCAGCACAAACCACCACCACCACAAGAGAGAGAGACCACCACCACCATCCAACATCACTAACATCACCATCCACCTCCTCCTTCTTCCCCTACCTCCTCCTCCTCCTCCTCCACCTCCTTCTCCTCTTCCTCCTCCTCACTCCTCCCCAGTCTTCTGCCACACCAGTATCTTGTTATTGGCGGGCATATTGAACATTGCGTCGAACACCATCCCGTTCTTCTTTGCCTCCTTCTCCAGGTCATCCACGTCGCGCAGGCCCCAGGCAGAATTCTGGCTCTGTAGGGGAAGGTTAGGTTAGGTTAAGTCAGGTATACAGATCCTACGAGGGCTGATGATCCTAAAGCTGAGTTATCCATAATATTTCTTCCTTATATTATATTATTTACGAGTGCCTTACTTTATGAGCGTTTTAAGTTACGAGCAAAAAAAATCACAATGAATCCCTTGATTTACGAGCGGTGACTTGGCGTAGGAGCATCCTGTTTGTATAAATCGAAGACTTGGGCATGGGTTCCCTTTGTTCGCCTCAAGATGAGAGCGCTCAGAGCGGAAAACAATGGGAATGGGGTCCCAGTCCATGTTGTACACTCGCAGAGATAGCACCCGCGCCCTCGTGTCCGCTTACGTTTGAGGTCTAGTGTGAGATCTTTGTGTTTTCAACCCTACAGTATGCATTCGTATTGGTTAATGAGCTTTTGGTTAGCAAGCGAAATTCCGGAATGAATTAAGCTCATAAACTGCGGTATGACTAAAAAAACAGCCAAAAAACAAGATGGCACCACTATAAACACTCACCTGCACCACAACGGGGTGGGCTGACCATCAAGCCCCACCAGTGAAAAAGCCTAAGGGTGCAATAAGCTGTGACGTAAAAAAAAAAAAAAAAAGCCTTCCACTCACCTTGAGGGATGCGTCAAAGGCCACGTTGCTTTCAGGCGTGATCTCCCCGTGGATGGCATAGGGCCCATAGGTGACCATGATGCCCTTGGGCCGCAGGAGCCTCCCAGCGGCGGTGAAGAGACCCTCGGTGCACTCCCAGGGCGTGATGTGGACCATGTTGATGTTCAGTATGAGGTCCAGCGAACCATCACCCATGTCGCCGGGCCACTCGCTGACAGGCTAAGGGAAGGAGGGAGCTTTAGGGGCAGGTTGAGTTAAGTTAGCTGGATTTTTTTTATGTCAGAGGTTAGTGAGGGTAAGGCTGACTTAGGTTAGGATTTTTCTCCCTTTTTTATCATAGTTTAGTTAGGCTAGGATACGTATGGGTAGAAAGTTAGGTTAGGACAGGGTAGATTAGGTTAAGCCAGGGTAGGTTAAGGAAGGTTAGAGCAGGGTAGGTTAGGTTAGGGCAGGGTAGATTAGCTTAAAGACAGGGTAAGTTAAGTTAGGTTAGGACATAGTAGGTTAGCTAAGATAGGATAGATTCAGTTAGGAAAAGATAGATTAAGTTAAGATAATGTGGATTAGATTAGGATAGGTAAAGTTAGGCAGCCCCATACCCTAGAAATCCAACACCTTTACTCACACCCACACACCCACATAATCCCCACACCCACACACACACATAATCCCCATGCCCACACACACATACTCACCATGCCCATGCACACATACACTCACACCACACCCCCACGTACCTTACAAACATCAATCAGCAGCGGCTCCGACACAGTCGTCAATCCTTCATCCTTGAGGTACGCCTTGATGCTCTCGATGTACTTCTCCTCCACGTCGGACGGTCGCCACTGGACCCTAGGGAAGCGGCGGGCCAGGTGGACGACATGCTGGCCGGTGCCGGAGGAGATCTCGAGGGCCTTGAGGTCACTGTCAGGGCCAAATTTTTCTGGTATGACGTCGTCGAGGACCAAGGCGATGGGCTCCTTGTTGTTCTCCGGAGCCTGAAGAACCAGCTTGCCCTCAGCCATCCTGTGGGGGGAGTTTACCTGTTTATCTCACTCATAAAGTTTTATGGCAAAGTTATATATGCAGCCCTCCCAGCAACAGCCCCGGAGACCCTGCCAGCACCCAGCCCATGACATGACAGGCCAAACCTTTTCAACACTGCCTGAAGGGATGAGAGAAAGAAAGAACTGCTCAGTGGATGAGTTCAAAGAGTCTCACTACTCTCCTGAGGGCAGTGCCAGATGAACCACCAGTGCCAGGCTACACTGCAAGTGCCCAGGCAACAACAAACTAAATACCAGGCCATGTGGCCCTCACCACCAGCAGGGCTGGTCACAGGCCAAGTGGCCCTCAGAGATGGGTACACCAGCAGGGCTGGACACAGGCCTTCACCATGTCCCAATATCTTTCGTCATCTTAACCCTTATCCTAATTCTGTCCTGGCCCCTTAAATCCCCCGCACAACCCCCTCATATCATGCCACCCGAGAGTGGCTCTCTGCGCCCTGCGGGTCCCCTACTAGAAATGAAATGAAAAAAAAGTGTCCCTCACTGATGGGCACACCGTAAACACTTCAATCCGCTCCTTCCTACACACGTTCCTCCCCCCCTTCTTCCTACCTTGCCCCGCCCCATCGGCTGTTCCCTCACACACTCCCCGGTGTGGGTACACACACACACACACACAGGTGTGGCCAGCCTTACGTGGTCGGCAGTCCCTCGCTCGCAGAAGGATGAACAAAAATGTCTCTCCTGCTGCTGCTGCCTCCTTGTGAAGATCTCGAGGCTTTCTGTCGTCGTAACTCTCAGGTTTTCTTCCGTATTTAGCCTTTACTTATTCTCCTCTCTTCGTTTCCAGCTTCCCTTTCCTGTGAGTTCCTTCACAAAACTGTAGACAGGAAAAGTGGCGAAATCCTGCAGCGGGGCGTGAACCACACGGCTCAGTGACGCGCCGCTGGCAACTGTGTGCGTGTGTGTGTGTGTGTGCGTGTGTGTTTGAGTGTGTGCGTGTGTGTGTGTGTGACAGCCGCGGCACGTGACGCTGCCGCCGCCCGCAGGCATTTAAAGGCCGGGGAACCAGAATACAAGGAAAACACACAAGAGCTGGGTGCACAGTGAAGACAAAACACCGAAGAACAAGAAGAGGACTGAGTAAGCATAACATAAGGAGGACAGCTGTGTGCCTAGTGAAGTAATTAAACGTTGGGTGTGTCAGACTTTGGCCCTCGAGATATGGCACCCCAAGACAGGAAGGGAGTGATGGAGGGGGAATTAAGGCTTTGACAGGGGAGAGTGTAAGTGACAGCCCACACAGCCCTACCACCCCTACCCTTGTCAACCTCATCCCTGAAAGCCCCATCCCTGAAAGCCCCATCCCTGCCAGCCCCATCCCTGAAAGCCCCATCCCTGCCAGCCCCATCCCTGAAGGCCCCATCCCTGAAAGCCCCATCCCCATCCCTGAAAGCCCCATCCCTGCCAGCCCCATCCCTGCCAGCCCCATCCCTGAAAGCCCCATCCCTGAAAGCCCCATCCCTGCCAGCCCCATCCCTGAAAGCCCCATCCCCATCCCTGAAAGCCCCATCCCTGACAGCCCCATCCCTGCCAGCCCCATCCCTGAAAGCCCCATCCCTGCCAGCCCCATCCCTGAAAGCCCCATCCCTGCCAGCCCCATCCCTGAAAGCCCCATCCCCATCCCTGAAAGCCCCATCCCTGACAGCCCCATCCCTGCCAGCCCCATCCCTGAAGGCCCCATCCCTGCCATCCCCATCCCAGCCAGCCCCATCCCTGACAGCTCCATCCCTGCCAACCCTTCCCCAGGCCACACAGCATTCTCTAGGGGCTGTTTGGACATGACAGGGACAAGTAACAGCCCCTATACCCCCACAAGCCTTCCCAAGACCACACAGCTTCCTCTAGACCAGGGCTACTCTACTGGCTGCCTGCGGTCTGAATACGGGTTTTCTGAGTATTGTAGTTAGACCCCAGGCTACAGGAGTAGAATATATTTAGATTTATTCTCCTCCCGAAATTGACCTCTCTTTCGGCCACTCCTTTGAACTATTTTTTTATTGGAACAGTGATTAGCCAGCTATTTTTTCATTATTGTTTCCTTTTTTTTGCCCTTGAGCTGTTTCCTTTGCTGTAGAAAAAAAAAAAATAATAATAATAACCTAATATAACCTACCTAGGAGCCTGAGGTCAAGCTACACTCTTTATCCAGACCTTGGCTTTTTTTTTCATTGTTTCCTTTTTTTTGCCCTTAACCTGTTTCCTTTGCTGTAAAAAAAAAAAAAAAGAACTAACCTAACCTACCTGGGAGCCTGAGGTCAAGCTACACTGTTTATCCGGATCTCGCTTACCCTCGAACTTGCCTAACGGACCTTTCCTCATAATAGTTGAATATACCCATGCAGTCTTGGGCTTCCTGAAGATGGCAGCGTCGAGTAACAGCCCACAGTCCCCCGCCAACCCTACCCCAGACCACAACGCCATCTCTAGGGGCTACCTGGACATCGAGCAAGCCCTGGGCGGGAGGCTGATGGGTTTAGGGTACGGCAAGGCTGTCAAATACGTCTACAACCCCATCGATTACGCCGGGGAGCTCCACGAGGACTTTGTTGTCAAGTTCTGCCGGGGCCCGAAAAAGGTTCTGCTGTTAGGGATGAACCCGGGGCCCTGGGGCATGGGGCAGACCGGGGTTAGTGTGACGCCCGGCTCTTGGGGTTTGGAGGAGGAGTTCTTGCATCGGCACAGTCTTTATTTATTTATTTATTGTTTTTTTAGCAGTTCAGTTGATGGTGTGATGTATAGCCTTTGAAATGCCACTTGCCACTATTATTATTATTATTATTATTATTATTATTATTATTATTATTATTATTATTATTATTATTATTTTGTATTTCTCCTTCCTAACTGCCATTTGTATTTATTTATCATCCATTATGTATATGTATTTCTCTGCCCATAACACTGATTTATATATTTATTCATAGATGCTTAGTATATGTCTATTGGATATATATAAGTTAGTTGCCTAAGAAGTTTCAGGTTATAAAAAGGCTCATCATGTTTAACTGTTAGTATTATTATAAGAAAACTTTTGTATGTACTCTAATGATCATTACAGTAGGTTTAAAATATTTCAAAGGCTCCTTCCTGTTAGCTCTTGCATGTACTAATCATGATCATTAAGAAAGAAAGGTTAAGAAAGGAAGGAAAGAATAGTTAAGAAAGAAAGGTTAAAAAAGGAAAGAATGGTTAAGAAAGGAAAGAAAAAGAAAGAAAGGTTAAAAAAGAAAGGAAAAAAAGATTGAGATAGGTTTCAAATGTATAAATCAAATGTTCCTTGTTATCAGTATCCCTTCTGATGTGTGAATAATATTACAAGAAAACTTTTACATGTATAATCCTGACCATAACAAGTATTTCCAATGTATCCAAATGTTCGTCTCCGCCAGGTTCCTTTTGGCCACGTGGGGTACGCAAGGGACTGGCTGGGCGTGAGGGGGGAGGTGCAGCGGCCCGTCCAGGAGCACCCCAAGCGGCCTGCACTGGGGCTCACATGTACTAGGAACGAGGTGAGGGGATGTGCTTGCAGCTGTGACAGGAGTAGATGGCGCCACTATAAACACTTGCCTGCGCCATGATGGGCTGGGGCCGAATACCATCCAGGCCCCTCAAGCAAGCCTTCTGGCGCAATAGGCGGAGACGTAAAAAAAAAATAATAATAATAATAACAATAATAATGAAACTAGGATTTAAGTTGTAAGAATTAATATATAACTAAAAACACTCATTAAATGGAAATATATTAACAGTAATAGCACTAATTTGTTCTGAGGTTCCCATAAACTGCTTAGGGTAAAGAGAAAGTGTAATAAATAAAAGTGTACTGGTTCCTTCTTTGCCCGTAGAATTTTTAGGAAGTGCAGGTATTGATAGAAGGTAAATGCTTGACCTGAATGTCTTGACCTTTGACCCTTGCCGCCATAGGTGAGTGGAGATCGCATGTGGAGTCTGCTGAAGGAGCTGAGTGGCACCCCGGACGTCCTCTTCAGGCACGTCTTCCTCCGCAACTACTGCCCGGTCTTCTTCCTCAAGGACACGGCCAAGAACGTGACGCCGGCCGAGCTCAGGGTGTGTAGTGCCTAAGGTTAACCCGGTAGCAGCGACGGACCAAATTTGTGGCTTTACCGTGTACCAGCGACGGGCCAAATTTTTCCCATGATATAAACCCCCAAAATAGATGATGCATAAACTGATCACAAATGCATTGATAGGTATATATTATGAAATGGTTTGGGTGAGAGATGATTTTTTCTCATCAATCGCTTAGAGGGGCCTTTAAGAAACATGATCCCCGCAGCTCCCGGGTTAAGTGCTGCCATTACCAGCCTGACACACTCCCTCATGTCCAAGGGAGCACACAGGGTCCCTGCTCCACCACTGTAAAGGGATGGAGAGAAAAAGATAAAATGGTTGAAAAGTGGTCTTATAATGAACTTGAGGTTTGCTTACTAGGGATGCAACCCTGGGCTTGTATATTAAGTGCACCCTACTACATGATATTAACAATGCTTTTTGGACTTTTTTTTTTTTTTTTTACAACAAAGGAGACAGCTCAAGGGCACACAAAAAAAGAAAACAATAATAAAAAAAAGCTATTAATTTTTATCCCCAGGTGGCAGAGCGCAGTGCCTTGGAGGCAGAGTGTGACGCATCGCTGGTGGCGGCGGTGCGGCTACTGGGGGTGGAGCACGTGGTTGGGATCGGGAAGTACGCCACGGACCGCACCAACGCAGCGCTGCGATCGGCTGGGCTGGAGGGCATCAAGGTGTGTGTGTGTGTGTGTGTAGGTATGTGGGTTTAACTAGGCTACAATATCAGATTATACCCCTACCTTTTTTTATTTCCATGGAGGTATAGGTGTGTGTGTGGGAGTGTGTGTGTTTACCTAGTGTGGTCTTGTCTCTATATCTATATTTGTCCAATTTTTCCTTAAATTACCTCACTCGCTGCCTCCATGACTTCCTCTTTTAGCTCATTCCAAGTATATATATTTTTATGGGGAACAATTTTACTTTTTTGTGTTGACGTGTTCCCCTCCGCAGGTCATCACACTCATGCACCCTAGCCCCATCAACCCCGCTGCCAACAAGGGCTGGAGGGACATAGCCATTGACCAGCTGACCCAGGGTGGCGTGCTGCACTACTTCAAGCCTTAGGGCCACTTTCACAGTACGCCATGGGGGGTTAGTAAGCCTTCCAACCGATACCAAAGACTTTGATAATTCCTTTGTATAGTGTTTGCTGTTCGCATCTAAGTTAAGAAATTTGAAGAAGCCATACGGGACGTCTTTTGTGTATCTGGTGTTGCAGCGAGAACTGATTGTGGAGTGTAGAAGATTGAATAGCTTGGTTGAGGCCATTACTGAGCCACTGTGTTGGAGTGTGATATTGGCCCTTAGACACAGATGCAGACCAATAAGATTTAGAATACTGAACCATGAGAGAGGAAGACCTAAGATTTCCATAACTTAGGCAGACTCATCTATGCAGAGGTGAAATAAGGGGTGTTACTGACTTACAATCATATAGTGCAATAAGTAAGTTTTACCTTTATGCATAGGAGAAATTAGGCCTGTTTGCAATACTCACATTCTTTTAGTTCAATAAGCAATTTTAACCTTTGTATAGAAGGTTAATAGGGGCCACAAGGCATCCATAGTTTAGGGAAATAGAAAGATAGATAAATAGATGGATAGGTATAGATAGAATAAGTGTAGATAGGTAGATAGATAAAATGAAATAAAATAAAATTGTAGTCAAGAATAAAGAAAGAAAACGGTGAAAAATAAGCTTGAAAATTTCCACAACAACTTCGACCGAGAGAAAAATTCACTTCCCGTCATTTTACTTAAGCTGCTCCTAATAAAATAATGACAAAGAAAATGGAGGATGCATAAATAACATCGCAATCAAATAAGTCAGTAAAGAAATCCCCACAACAACTTTAAAAACAATTATAAAAACCACCTTCTGTCACTCTACCCAAGCCCCCCCTAATAAAACAGGCTAAAGAAAACGGAGGATGCATTTATAAGGGCAGTGTAATAAAATAGGAAGGAACGACAGGCTTGAAAATCATAACTAACCATAACAATAGCATAAAACCACCTTCCATCACTTTACCCAAGCCCCCCCTAATAAAACAGATTAACGAAAATGGAGGAGGCATTTATAAGGGCAATGTAATAAAATAGGAAGGATCTACAGGCTTGAAAATCATATACCTAACCATAACAATAGCTTAAAACCACCTTCTGTTATTATACCTAAGCCACCCCTAATTAAACAACGCGCAACCATGAAGAAAATGGAGGAGGCATTCATGGAGGAGGCATTCGAGCAGGCGAGGGAGGCATTGGTGGCTGGGGAGGTGCCAGTGGGCTGCGTCTTCGTCTACAACAACACCATCATCGCGAGGGGACGCAACACCGTCAACGAGACCCACAACGCAACCCGACACGCTGAGATAAACTGCGTCGATCGAACCCTAGACTGGTGCCGAGCTATGGGGTTGGACCAGAGAGCTGTGTTCCCTGCGATCGAAATTTACGTAACCGTTGAGCCTTGTGGGATGTGCGCGGATGCCTTAGGACAGCTGGGCGTGGCTAGGCTAGTGTACGGATGCTCTAATGATCGTTTTGGGGGCTGCGGTTCGGTGGTTGATGTCCCACGTATGTACGAACACACGTATGGGATTGTTGAGGGTGTGAGGGCGGGAGACGCAATTCAACTCCTTAAGGATTTCTACAAGGGTGAAAATCCGAATGCACCGACAGATAAGGCTAAGAGAAAAGTGTGAATAGTGGGGCCAAGTAGTAGTGGTAGTAGTAGTAGTTGTAGTTATTTTTTTCTTTATTTTTGTATGTATATAATTTCAACTTTTTTTGTTTCCGAGATCGTGTTAGTTGCTAAGACTCCTGTTATTTATTTTTCGTAATTTCGTTTTTCTTCCATTTTTATAATATGTTTCTGTTGGTAAGATTGAGTTCCTGTTTATATCTAATAGTTTTGTGTTACTGAACTTGTGTTGCTGTGAGAGATTTTCGTGTAGTGGTAGAAGGAAGAGGAGGAGGAGGAGGAGAAAGGGAAGAGGGGAAGATTGAGGCACTGATGGTTTGAGGGATTAAGGTGCCAGAGATAGATAGATACACATAGATGGATAGATAGAGTCGTAGTAGATAGACACACTGCCTTGAATAGGGGAATAGGTTGTGTTAGATATAGATAGTAATAGTAGTAGTAGTAGAGGGAAAAATCAAACATTCTTTCACATAAGCAGGTTTATTATTGAATTATTTTGCCATAGACTTTTTATAGCACCATTTTTACACACAGGTGGGCATCCCTACACACACACACACACACACACACACACACACACACACACACACATGCATTCCACCTTATTTAAATCACATTGGTATTCCTACACATTAATTAGTATGTATGTATGTATGTATAACAATTTGATGTATTACTCGAAAATAAACTTTTTAATGTATACAGTAATCTATTGTCCCTATGGCTAACACCCTCACTACAGCGACCTCCCTCTCTCTCTCTCTCTCTCTCTCTGGGTCTAAGGTAAGAAAAGTAGACTTAAATATAATGTAGTTAATGTGATGAATACCTGACTTAATATTATGTAATTGAGAGGGAAAGTATGTCAATCTAATGTACTTAATGCAATGGTAACCTGATTTAGTGTTTGCCTAATTGAAAGGGAAAGAAATTAAAGGTAGATTTAAATATAATGTAGTTAATGTGATGATTACCTGACAGTGTTGTGTAACTGAGAGGGAATGGAAGTACATCGATATAATGTACTTAATGCAATGGTCTGTGTGTGGCTGAGTGGTCTGTGTGTGGGTGCCAGTGTTCAGTTACTGCCAAGTGGCCCAAGACTACCCACATGCTGTCCTGAAGACCATATATCAACCTGGACTCTAGATTCTCTCCCTAGACAAGAGGATCAGTGATGAGTTCCATGGGACAGGATGAGAGAAGCAAGATGATGGTACCATTATTAACACTTGCTGAGGCTGCCCACCAGGCACCCCATGAAAGACCACCATCAGCGTAAGAAAGAAAAAAATTAATATAGTGTTGCCCTGACCTGACCTGATCTAAAAATAATGTACTTAACGCAACAAAGACCTTACGTATGGAGAGAAATGTAATGAGTCTTGGGAAGTTGTCACACAGCCTATCACCGGCGTAAGAAAGAAAAAAATTAATATAGTATTGCCCTGACCTGACCTGATCTAAAAATAATGTACTTAACGCAACAAAGACCTTATGTATGGAGAGAAATGTAATGAGTCTTGGGAAGTTGTCACACAGCCTATCACCGGCATAAGAAAGAAAAAAATGAACATAGTGCTGCATTGACCTGACCTGATCTAAAAATAATGTACTTAATGCAACAGAGACCTTACGTATGGAGAGAAATGTAATGAGTCTTGGGAAGTTGTCACACAGCCTATCATCAGCGTAAGAGAGAAAAAAATTAATATAGTGTTGCCCTGACCTGACCTGATCTAAAAATAATGTACTTAACGCAACAGAGACCTTACGTATGAATAGAGAGAAATGTAATGAGTCTTGGGAAGTTGTCACACAGCCTATCACCAGTGTAAGAAAGAAAAAAATTAATATAGTGTTGCCCTGACCTGACCTGACCTGATCTAAAAATAATGTACTTAATGCAACAAAGACCTTACTTAAACCTTACTTATGGATAGAGGAAAATGCAATGAGCCTTGGCAAGTTATCACACACCCTCGCGCACATACTTTAGAAAGTGGACAAAAATAAAGGAAAATAAATAAAAATAAAATACCCCCCCAAAGTTGTATAAATAAATAAAAATCCCGCTCCCTTTACACAAACTCCCCCTTGCGCATAAACCTCAAGACCGACAGTTTCTCCGGGCCAGTCACCCTCGACAGCACACACTCCCCCTCGAACCCCAAGCCAGACATGACCTCCACCACTTCCTGCGGCTTATTCTCCTTCACCACCACCAGGTAGAACACACCATCCTCTGACAGCACCTCCGGGACCCTAGGGAAGAGCCGATCCATGACCTCGCGACCCGACACACCTCCCGCCCATGTGTGTTCGAGGTCACCGCTCCCGACCTCATCCGAAGGGGTCACGACGTAAGGCGGATTGAAGATTAGGACGTCGATTCCGCCAGGTTGAATTCCTCTGGTCAAATCTGTGTTGATCGCATGTACGGTGACCCGGTTCAAGGTCGCAGTGTCTCGGGTCACACGGCATGCCCTAGGGTTGATGTCGGTCGCCAGGTAGAGCCGCTGTGACCCCAGGGCAGTCGCCAGGGCAGTTATAACGACCCCTGAACCTGACCCGACTTCCATACAGACGGTTGGGTTTTTGGAGCGTAAAAGGTCAAGGTCACTCTCGAGGGCGTCAATGAGGAGAAAGGTGTCCTCAGAGGGGTCGTAGATGTGGTCGAGGTCGTCAGGGGTGATGTGGTGGAAGAGAGGTGTGGTGATTGTGGTGGAGGTGGTGTCCTTGCTAAGCTTCATTTTTTATTTCCTTTTCTTTCTTTCTAACTTACTTTTTTCCTTCCCTTTTTTTTCCTGTTTTCTTCCTTCTTCTGTCTCACTTTTATTCTCCTTTTTCTGGTTCTTCTCCTCTTCTTCTGTTGACTCTGCTACTGCCTTGTGTAAGCCTACCGGCCTCGTGCAGACTCCTTACGTTCTTATGTTCTTACTATCCCTTCTCCTCCTCCTCCTCCTCCTCTTCTTCTTCTAATTAAACATTCTTCTATCTCCTCTCTGATATCGACAACACTTCATCCCCTTCTCCTCCTCCTCCTACATAATACACAGATACATAGACAGACAGACAGATTACTATACTAATGACTAGATAATGTTATAGATCAGACAGGCAAGGAGGGAAGGACAGGGCAAGGAGGGAAGGGGGAACTTAAGCCTGTATTTTTAAACCTATCGGCACCTTAGTTTGCTTCTATGAAAAGCCTGGGATTCTCATGGACTGTTTCGTGACCCTAGTGATAATTTAACCCGACTTCTGTGCCTTGAGAGGGAAAAACAGGGTTAGTCTTCTCTGTGCCTCTCTGAAAAGCCTCTCGTTGGGAAGTTCCTAGGATTCTCAAGGACTGCTTTGTGACCCTAGTAATAGTTTAACCCGACCAGCGCCATAAGAGGGAAAAACAACCATGGAAACCCAGTTAGTCTTCTCTGTGGGCTTGGGAAATGGTAGTATACGGAGCCTGATAGGTTTAATTGTATGGACCCTAGCCGTTACAGACACAACATTATACTGATATGGGATTAAATATATTTCTAGCGAGTATTTGGTAGCATATGGTAACCTGGAATGTGTCTTGGGCTTGGGAGGGAGAGAGGGGGGAAGGAAGGAGGGAAGGAGGAAGAGAGAGAGGTAGAATTATATAGATTGAGGAGGGAAAGAAGGAAAGAGAAGATAAATGGAGGGAGGTGGAATGACAGAGGAAGAAAAGTTGGAAGAAGGGAAGACTTGGGGACAGCAGAAGGAGGTGGAGGCAAGGAGAGGGTGGATCTAAGGGGCGTGGAGTGAGGTGGAGGGCGTGGATGAGGGCGAGGGTGACTCCAGCAGGGCGCGGCGTCGGGCGTTCTCCTTGTTGACTTGTGTATGTAGCTTGTTGAGGCGGTCCTGGGAGGGAGAGAGGGAGAGATGATTACTGTGTTCTTTCCTTAACTATTTATCTATCTATCTATCCACAGCTCTGAGTATGAGGGAGAGAGAGAGAGAGAGAGAATTATTTAGTTCATTAATTAACTATCTAGCTATTTATAGTTTAATTGGGTGCAAAACTGTAGAACTACCCTCCTTTCTTTTCCATGTATTATTCTAAGATATAATTTTTCTATACATCCCAGTGCAAAATCAAACTATCATTATTATCATAGTTATCAAATGCCTATGTAGGTTTGACATTTATATACTTGTGGCAAATTTTTCTTCTTATCCTGTATTTTTTTTAGATATCTTTTGTTGTACTGTCAGTCAGTGTCCCTAAGTGCTTATATCTTCTGTGACTACATTTTCTTTTGCTGTTGGTCTGCTGCCCTAAGTGTAACCATATCTATTGTTCCTTTACTAATCCATGTCCCTAACTGTTTTATATCTTTAGTTTTCCTGTCAATCCCTTCCCTTAAGTTCCCTCTATGGTCTGGGTCCTTTAGTGCAAGACAAGGTTTAATGAAGAGATTTTCTATTCTCTTTTTCTATTACTCTCTTGGTCCCACACGTTCTCTGCATGTATCGAAACACACGAGAAATTAATCACAACAAGGAGAGGGTATTCCCCGGCTGCCTGGGATTGAACCTGCGACCAGCGTGACGGGAGAGCCACTCCTTCCCGAGTCGGCCAAAGAGGCACCCCATGGCTAAGTGGGTTATGGGAGGCTCGTTCATCAGGCATAGTCGCCGCACTACAAAGGGACCACAGAGGGCTGCCGCTGCCACTGCACCTTTTGTTTTATCGTTAGTCTGTGTACCTTTAAACATCATTAGTTCCCACATTGGTCATATCCTTTAGTTCAAGACGAAGACCACAGAGGACCGCCGCCTTACCTGTGTGTTCTGCAGGATGTTGTTGACCACTACGACGCGTCTCTTGGCGTTCTGCAGCTTCTTGATGTAGGAATCCAGCTGCAGCGGACACTTGCTCTGCTCCTGTATTCGAGAGAGCTCTGCTGCCAGGCCCTCAAGCTGCTGGTGGAGCTCACTTTGGCTCACCCTAAGGACAAGAGGTCAAGGGTCAAGGGTCAGGCTGCACAGAGGTAAAAGGTAAAGTCTCTAAGCCCTCAGCCCTGCCTATCTAAGTTTACTTCACACTCTTGTCTGCCAGCCCACCCCAGCCTCTCCCTGCCAGCCTACAGCCCCTGCCACCCTATTCCAGACCCTGCTAGCCCCAGCCCCTGCCAGACTCACCACCAGCCCAGTCCACAATCTTGCCTGACACTCCAGCCCCTGCCAGCCCAGTCCAGCCTCAGACAGCCCAGTCCAGCCCCTGCCAGCCCAGTCCAGCCTCAGACAGCCCACCCTAGCCCCTGACAGCCCAGTCCAGCCCCTGCCAGCCCAGCCCAGCCTCAGACAGCCCACCCTAGCCCCTGACAGCCCAGTCCAGCCCCTGCCAGCCCAGTCCAGCCTCAGACAGCCCACCCTAGCCCCTGCCAGCCCAGTCCAGCCCCTGCCAGCCCAGCCCAGCCCCTACCAGCCTGTTCTGAGCCTGGCAGGGGCAGCCTCCACATTATCTTGGGCAGGGCAGGGCAGGTACAGGCCACACAGAGTCCTGCACCACCCTGCCTGGCCTGTCCCTGCCCATGGCCACAGCTGACAGGCCCTGAGGAAGGCTGTCCTGCCCTCAACCCATGGCCCTCACCTGCCCATGGCCACAGCTGACAGGCCCTGAGGAAGGCTGTCCTGCCCTCAACCCATGGCCCTCACCTGCCCATGGCCACAGCTGACAGGCCCCGAGGAAGGCTGTCCCGCCCCCCGCCCATGGCCCTCCTGGCACTGACACTGGCCCTCACCCCCTACCCCTTACCCATGGCCCTC
Source organism: Eriocheir sinensis (assembly GCF_024679095.1). Taxonomy (NCBI): domain Eukaryota; kingdom Metazoa; phylum Arthropoda; class Malacostraca; order Decapoda; family Varunidae; genus Eriocheir; species Eriocheir sinensis. The sequence goes on along the minus strand of NC_066568.1, from coordinate 9,587,477 downwards.
CTGGCACTGACCCTCAACCCTTGCCCTTAACCCATGGCCTGGCACTGTCCGCCCCCCGCCCTCCGCCCATGGGCCACCCGGCACCGCCATGGCCCTCACCTGGTGGCCCTCACGCGGTCGTCCAGCTGGTCCAGGCACGGCTTCAGCAGCCCCACGATGCCGTCCACCAGCGCGTCCCTCGTGGGCGACACAAGGTCCTCGGTTCGCTCGTCCACTGAGGTGCACGTACTCTCCGTGTCCGCCATCTTGCACTCTGTAAAAGCCTTATTTTAAAACCTATCGGCTCCTGAAAAACCTATACAAGAACATGTCGGGGTATTTAAGGCACAGAAAATCATATATAATGGACGTGATGATAAGTTTCAACACTAAAAACCCATAGAAATACCCCTTGAGTAACCCTTATATATTTGGACCTCAGAAAAGCCTGTAATGGAGTAGTTAATATAAAAAATCATAAAAGAACAACGTGATGATAACTTAGAGCTCTAAAACACTATAAAATCCCGCATATAGGAGCCTCAAGTCAACCACTGAGAAAGCCTTATTTGAACCTTAGAAGAGCCTATTAAAGGGTAGATAAGATGTAAGAAATCATATATAAAATAGGAAAATAATGCAATAGTAACCTTGAGCACTAAAAACCTTAAAAATCCTCTAAAAAGCCCCGTATGAGACAGAGAAAACCTTATTTGGAGTGTGGAAAAGCTTGTAATGGACTAATTAATACACAGAAAATCATAGAATAACAGTGAAATCATAATCTTAAGCTCTAAAGCACTATAAAATCCCTAAAAACACCGCAATCTTGAGCTCTAAAAATCTTAAAAATTCGAAAACTCTATTTGGAGCGTAGAAAAGCCAGCAATGGACTAGTTAATACACGGAAAATCATAGAAAAACAGTGAAATCATAATCTTGAGCTCTAAACCACTATAAAATCCCTAAAAACACCGCAATCTTGAGCTCTAAAAATCTTAAAAATTCGAAAACTCTATTTGGAGCGTAGAAAAGCCAGCAATGGACTAGTTAATACACGGAAAATCATAGAAAAACAGTGAAATCGTAATACTGAGCTCTAAATCACCATAAAATCCGTAATCTTGAGTTCTAAAAAGCCCGGAATGAGACAGAGAAAACCTTATTTGGAGCGTGGAAAAGCCTGTAACGAGCTATTTAATACACGAAAAATCATAGAAAAAATAGCTAAATCATAATCTTGAGCTCTAAAGTACTAAAACTCCCTTAAAATCCCGTAAATGATCTCCCGTCCCGAGGGCAAGACTAGCCATCCTCTCTCGGGGTCTCGGCCAGTGTCCAATGCCGTGGTGATGGCGGGCGCGGACGTGAGCGGCGGCCTGCGGGACGCGCTCATAGACAACCTTAACAACATCCTCTCACCACAGGCGGAGGTGCGACGGGCGGCGGAGGAACAAATACATGTGTTGGAGGTGACGGAAGGTGAGGAGGAGGCTGGAGAAGGCGGGGAGAGGTGGAGGAAGGGGAGGCATGGCGGGCTGCGTGGAGGGAAACGGAGACAAAAGTGGAGGAATATAAGGGAAGGGTGGAGAGAATGGAGAGAAAAGTGGAGGATTATGACCTGACCTGACCTGTGGAGGGACGGGAAGGGTGAAAGAGGCGTAGGGTCCTTGGCCGCGAGGGAGGCATGGAGGGAACAGAAAAACTTAAGTGGAGGATTATGAAGGATTATGCTCTTTTCTGTGACCTGACCTGACCTGTGGAGGGACGGAAGGGAGGAAGAAAGTGGAAGAGGCGGAGGAGTTCAGGCCGCGAGGGAGACATGGAGGGAACAGAAAAACTTAAGTGGAGGATTATGAAGGATTATGCTCTTTTCTGTGACCTGACCTGACCTGTGGAGGGACGGAAGGGAGGAAGAAGGTGGAAGAGGCGGAGGAGTTAAGGCCGCGAGGGAGGCATGGAGGGAACAGAAAAACTTAAGTGGAGGATTATGAAGGATTATGCTCTTTTCTGTGACCTGACCTGACCTGTGGAGGGATGGAAGGGAGGAAGAAAGTGGAAGAGGCGGAGGAGTTCAGGCCGCGAGGAAGGCGTGGAGGGAACAGAAAAAACTTAAGTGGAGGATTATAAAGGATTATGCTCTTGTCTGTGACCTGACCTGACCTGTGGAGGGACGGAAGGGAGGAAGAAAGTGGAAGAGGCGGAGGAGTTCAGGCCGCGAGGGAGGCGTTGAGGGAACTGATCCACAAGACAAGGATTATAAGTATGCTGTGTCTGTGCCTGACGGGGGGACACAGTGCTCGTGAGATACAGATTGTAATACGTACTGGGCATGGCTCAGGAAAAAAATAAATTAGATTATTAAACACATTTGAAGGCATCAGTGCACCCTCTATGAGCACTGACTCCCATACCTCTTAAACTATTATTAACCTAGTAGCAGCGGGGATCATGTTTCTTAATGGTCCCTCTAAGCGAGAAAAATGAGAAAAAATCACCCCTCACACAAACCATTCCATAATATATATATATCAAAGCATTTGTGATCAGATTATGTATCATCTATTTTTTGGGGGTTTAAATCATGGCACAAATTTGGCCCGTCGCTGCTACATGGTAAAGCCACAAATTTGGCCCGTCGCTGCTACACGGTAAAGCCACAAATTTGGCCCGTCGCTGCTACACGGTTAAGCCACAAATTTGGCCCGTCGCTGCTACCGGGTTAAACTATCATTATAAGTAAGCAAACAGCACCAAGAAATACCTGAAGAATATATCCAGCAACCTTCCGAAGTTGACCTCTCTTTTGGCCACTCCTCTGAGCGCTTTTTGTGGGAGCAGTGAGTAGCGGGCTTTTTTTCATCATTGTTTCCTTTTTTTTTTTGCCCTTGAGCTGTTTCTTCTGCTGTAAAAGAAAAGAAAAAACTGAGAGCCTTGTAAGGGATGAAAAAGGAAGAACTGGTAAAGGTTTTCAGTTGGGATACAAGATTGTGGAGGGAAGAAATGGAGAAGAAATTTAATCTTCATGTCTACAGAGTGGGAAAATGAGATGGGAACTATGGATGCATTTTATGACAACACTCCAGCATCAGCATTATTTTTGGGGGCCAGATCCAACTGTCTGAATTTAAGAGACAGGAAAAGACACACAAGAGAGGAAAAAATGTTTAGTTTGTGGGGCAGAAAGGGAGGAGTTGCACACTTTTTCCCAATACAGTTGTCCCTCGAATAGTACGGTTTTGGTTTTATGTGGATTTTCTAAGAAGATTTTTTAGGATTTTTAAATTTCCCAACGAGCAGTTAATTTAAAAATCCTAAAAGATCATCTATGACAATCCGTATAAAACTGAAACTGTACTATTTGAGGAACGACTGTACTACTACTGCTACTACTACCATGATGATTTAAAACAGAGCCAATCCCATGACTCATAATGAAATGACTCGTTTTATCTGAGAGAAAATATAATTACTAACACTTTTAATACTACCACTACCAGTGCTAATAATAACTGCACCCCAGAGTTTGGCGTGCACCTGGTTGAGCTGACGCTGGACCGCAGTGGTCCGCTCCCCATCCGGCAGCTGGCCTCCGTCCTCCTGAAGCAGTATGTGGAGGCTCACTGGTCCACAGAGTCAGACAAGGTGAGGACAAACTACTGTATGTTGTAATGCTCTCTGTTTGAGCATTATATGAGGAGGGAGAAGAAAATGAACAGATAAATGATTAATATTGTAATAGCAAGAGCAGATAAAAACTCCTGCTAACTATTTGCAGGAGTTTATATTGCCAGAGATTTTTTTCTTTTGCCTTTTCATTTTTGTTTTCTTGTTTTCTTTCGCTCCTGAGCTGCCTCCTTTATTGTAAAAACATATGTGTGTTGTGCTGTTATCATTTCACCATTAATGAAGAAGAAAGATGAAAATAATAATAGAATAATGAGCAAATGAAGAGCAAATGATAATAAATGAAGGAAAATGTTACGTAGCCATGATTAACCTCCTCTGTGTGTGTGTGTTTGTCTGTCAGTTCCGTGTTCCCGTGTGTCCAGACCATGCCAAGGCCAAGATCCGGGAGCTCTTGCCGCATGGCCTTCATGAACCCATTAGCAAAGTCCGGTGAGTGTTGCTATTGTTGTTATTTTATTTTATTGTGCTTCTTTTTTAATATTAATATCCCTCTAGCTCTCAAATTATTTCTCTATCAGTTAATGTTTTTCTATTTAGTATTACATAATCTTTTTTACTCAGGGCTATTTTTTCCTTCTTCCCATCAGGCATTTATTATTTTTTCATATTTTCTTATTTCTGTTATTTACTAATTTATTACTTTTTATCAACAAGTATTTTCTTCTTCCATTTTTTCCTTTTTATCAACACACTTTCCTCCTTTTTATCTCACACAACACCTCAATCTTTCCTTAATATTCTTACCTATATATTTTTTTCTCTTTCACCAACGAATCATTTATCACTTTTCTCATTGCTTCCGTCCAGGTCGTCGGTGGCGTACGCAATCTCTGCCATCGCACACTGGGACTGGCCTGACCAATGGTGCGGCCTCTTTGACCTCCTGATGGCGGCCCTAAAGACAGGTCAGGAGGCGCCGGTCCACGGGGCAATGCGCGTCCTGACAGAGTTCTCGCGCGACCTCACTGACCAGCACATCCCTCAGGTTGCACCCGTCATCCTGCCAGAGATGTACAGGATATTCTGCGAGGAGGAGGTGAGCCTGTGTGTGTGTGTGTGTGTGTGTCTAATTCACCACGGCCTGATCACATGTTGGACTCGTAATCGCCAGCAGGTACTCTCCCAACTTGAGCAAGTGTTTACCTATTTGTATCTATGCTCTTTATTATGTGTATGTGTGTGTGTGTAATTCTCCATGGTCTGATCACGTTTACCTTGCCTATACCTTCAGAAATACAGTACTAGACAAGGAGCCATTTCCACTTTATTTAGGAACTCAGAAATACACTCTTCCTTTCTTCCTTCAGTATACACAAACACTCGTTTTCTCTCTTTCCTCCTGCTGATATACACCAACACGCGCTCGCTTTCGCTCCCTCTCAGAAATACGTCAACACATTCTCTCTGTCCTTCTTCACTGATACACTCAGACTCTTTCCCTTTCCTCTTTCAATAATACACAAACTCTTTCTTTCCTCCTGCAGAAATACACAAACACTCTCTTTCCTTTCAGAAACACACACCAACACTCCCTTGCTGTTTCTCCTTTTCAGAAATACACACACTAACACTCTCACCCTATGAGAAACACTCGCTAACACTCTTCCCTCTCTCAGAAACGCAAACATTTTCTCTACTTCCAAAAACACACCAACACTCATTCTCTCCCCTTCAGAAATACGGCATCCGCACTCGTGGCCGCGCCGTCGAGATCTTCAGCACCCTTGCCAACCTGATCTGCATGATGGGGGAGTACAACCGCAGCCTGGCCAAGACCCTGCTGTACCCCACCCTGCCAGCCTTCACCCAAGCGCTCGTCAAGGGTCTCCAGACTCCTGACGGCTTCACCTCAGACTCGGGGCTCAAAAAGGAGATACTGAGTGGTGAGTACAAGGAGAAGGGTGAGGTTGGGGGAGTGAGTTTATTTATCTATTTAATTGTTTACAATCATGGTTACCTGCATCAGTTTATATATATCATTCTCTCCCTCTTATTCTTCTTTTGCCACTGTCTTTAACCTAACCTAGCCTAACCAAACCAAGCCAAGCCAAGCTAATTAACCAAGCCAGATCACACTAACACACCCTCTCACGCTGTAAATATCCGTCTCCTAACCAAACTAACCTAACCCAACCAAACCAAACCAAACCTAACCTAACCTAACCAAGCCAACCTAACCTCACCTTGCCTAACCAAACCAACTCAACCTAACCTAACCTAACCAAACCTTGCCTAGCCTAACCAAACCAACCCAACCTAACCTAACCTAACCTAACCAAACCAACCCAACCTAACCTAACCTAGCTTAACCAAACCAACCTAACCTAACCTAGCCTAACCAAACCAATCCAACCTAACCTAACCTAGCCTAACCAACCCACATATATAAACACGCCCTCAACTCTCCACAGCCCTGACGGTGTTGATGAAGAACGTGCCTAAGCAGATGGGGCAGTACTTGGGTGAGGTGCTGGGTCCCGTGTGGCAGACCCTCACCACCAGCGCCGAGACCTACGTTAACACAACCGTCAACGCCAGGGAGGACGCAGATGACCCGGTGGACTCTGACGGTGAGAGAGAGAGAGAGAGAGAGAGAGAGAGAGAGAGAGAGAGAGAGAGAGAGTAAATACTAGAGAAATAGAAGGATTGATTGATAGAGGAAGAGAGAGTGAGGAATTGATAGACAGAGAGAGGGAGAGAGAGAGAGAGAGAGAGAGAGAGAGAGAGAGAGAGAGAGAGAGAGAGAGAGAGAGAAGGATTGATAGAGGAAGAGAGAATGAGGAATTGATAGACAGAGAGAGAGAGAGAGAGAGAGAGAGAGAGAGAGAGAGAGAGAGAGAGAGAGAGAGAGAGAGAGAGAGAGAGAGAGAGAGAGAGAGAGAGAGAGAGAGAGAGCAGGCAAAATTCCTATCTTAAGAACATCATAATAACAGAAAAAATAACATATATAAAAAAGAAAGAAATAACAATAATAAGTGTATATATCTCTCTTATTTATTTATTTACTTCTTCATCCTCCTCTTCATCAGGCGAGGTCCTAGGCTTCGAGAATCTTGTGTTCACCATCTTCGAGTTCGTTCACGCGTTGGTGGAGACAACAAAGCACAAACAGCTGGTGCGGCGCGGCGTGGCGGACCTCGTATACTACCTGTTGTTATACATGCAGATGACCGAGGACCAGGTGAGTGGGGGGTAGGAGGGAGAGAGGAAGAATGAGGAGGAAGGGAGGGAGGGAGGTTGTGTTTTTGTATGTCTTCTTTCTTCTTTCCTTTCCTTCTTTTTTTCCTTTAGTATAATAGTTTTTATCATACTTTTCTTCTATTTGAATGTGTCTCCTTCCTCCTCCTCCTCCTCCTCTCCTTTCCTTCCTTCCATCAGCTTTATCATCCTTCTCCTCTTCTCTTTTTGTCTCTCTTCTTATATTTATCATCCCCCTTATTTTTACTCTTCTGTCTCTTCTGCTTTCCATTATTCTTCATGTTTTCTTCTTCATTCAACACCCTTATTTTCCCTTATGGGGTGGAATGGACTGTGTTATGAGTCTCTCAGTCTGTATATATATATGGTTTTCTCTTCCATCTCACTGTCTTACTCTGGTCCTGTTCCTTCTGATGCCAGATTGAGAACTGGACCAACAACCCGGATGCCTTTGTTGAGGATGAGGATGAGGACAGCTTCGCATACTCCGTCAGAATCTCCGCCCAAGACCTGCTGCTGGTGAGGGGATACATCTATACACACTGGAAACTCAGCAACACTTGATTTGACACTCGCAATACAAAAACGCCAAATATCAACAATGGCAACACACACTAACACCATATTTTACCCTGGCAACACACACTAACACCATATTTTACCCTGGCAACACACACTAACACCATATTTTACCCTGGCAACACACACTAACACCATATTTTACCCTGGCAACACACACTAACACCATATTTTACCCTGGCAACACACACTAACACCATATTTTACCCTGGCAACACACACACTAACACCATATTTTACCCTGGCAACACACACACTAACACCATATTTTACCCTGGCAACACACACTAACACCATATTTTACCCTGGCAACACACACACTAACACCATATTTTACCCTGGCAACACACACACTAACACCATATTTTACCCTGGCAACACACACTAACACCATATTTTACCCTGGCAACACACACTAACATAAAATTTTACCCTGGTAGCACACACTAACACCATATTTTACCCTGGCAACACACACACTAACACCATATTTTACCCTGGCAACACACACTAACATCAAATTTTACCCTGGCAACACAGCAACAATGATTTTTTCCCCTTTGATATATTGGTTTTGCCCATGAAGTGCCTTCTTTGCTGTCAAAAATAATTAATAAGGAACAAATTTCACTTAACTGCCAATATAAAAAGCATACCAAAATTAATTACTGTCAACACACACAAAAAAATAAATAAATAGAAATAAATATACTGACCGAGAACTACCTTAGGGCTGTCGAACCTCCCTCTTTGACCTCTCCTTCCTCCTCCTCCCCAGGCGTTGTGTCAGGAGCTGGCCGAGGAGTGTGGTCAGGGGCTGGTGGTGGCGGTGGGCAGACACTTGGAACGTGCAGCAGGTCAGAGGGCGGCCGGTGACCCTGCCTGGTGGAAGACACACGAGGCCGTCATGCTTGCCCTGGGATCAGTCCGCGACCTCATACTGGACCAGGTCGCCAAGGGTCACCTCCAGTTTGACCTGACGAACTTCATTCAGTCGGTGGTGCTGGCGGACCTTGACCCAAACTGTGAGTGGGGTGGATGACTGGCTATGTTTTGGGTGCTATTATCCTGTCTGGTTATTTGTTTATACAGCCAAACCTGAACATCCGTGTATTTAGCATTGCAGTGTCGGTGTAGCTCGTAGATATTATAAAGTTTAAGATTTGGGTATCCACTTTTGATACTCGCCACCTATCAGCAGATATCCCCAGGTGTGTCTGTTACCTGACCTCCAAGGATGTTAAGGTTTGATTGTATTTGCAGTCTTCCCATAACATCTGCAAGTTTGAATTTCCTTCAGTATGTGTTGCCCCTCCTACAATCACTCCTTTTCATAAACACGTAGAGGTAAAGAAAAGGCGTTTGTGTATCTTCAAAAACATATAGGACCAAAGAAAAGCCGTTTGCGTATCTTCAGAAACATTAAAATTAGTACCAAAGAATAATAATGAAAAGCAAACATGATAACTGTGATTCCTCGTCTCCCCCAGTCTCTCCGTTCCTGTCCGGGCGAGCGTTGTGGTGCGGCAGTCGGTTCGGCCAGGCGGTGACGGAGGAGATGCTTGACCGGTTCCTGCAGGCCACCATCTCGGCCCTCAACCACTCCCCCAGCCCCATCATCAGGGTGTCGGGCGTTAGGTGAGTCTTCGTTGGACCTCGGTTGATTATTCCTGTCGCTAATCGTTCAGTTCCTTGTGTTATTTATGTTACTGGTTTCTGTCTTTCTTTTTCCTTTAATTTTTGTCTTTTCCGTCGCTTATTCTTTCAGTTTCTTGCTATTTATTTGCTTCTAATTTCTATCTTTCTTTTCATTTCCCTTTTTTGGTTCTTTTTTGTCTCTTTCATGCTTCAGTTTCTTGTGTTTTTTATTTGTTACTAATTTAGATCTTTCTTTTTCCTTTAATTTTTTGTCTTTGTCTCATGCATTGTTTCTTTCATTATTTCTTTTTCTGTCTTCTTCCTCTCCTTCTTTATCGATCTTTCCCTCTCTATGGTTTTGGTTCTCTCTCAGTCGTCTGTTATCTCCATTTTTCTTGTTATTTGTCTTTTTCCTCCTTTATTATCCGTTTTCTCCATCTCCCTTTTATCTCTCCTATGTAGTTTTCTCTTTCATTCTTATTTTCATTCTTTTAATTTTCTTTCAAGTGTAGATTTTTTCCTTCTCTCTTTCGATCTTCATTTGTTGTATCAATATTTCATTCTAACCTAACTTAACCTCTCGTACCCCTAGAGCTGTGTATCAATATTTCATTCTGACCTAACCTAACCTCTCTCTCTCCCTACCCCTAAAGCTGTGTATCGATATTTCATTCTGACTTAACCTAACCTCTCTCTCGCCCTACCCCTAAAGCTGTGTGTATCAATATTTCATTCTGACCTAACCTAACCTCTCTCTCTCCCTACCCCTAAAGCTGTGTGTATCAATATTTCATTCTGACCTAACCTAACCTCTCTCTCTCCCTACCCCTAAAGCTGTGTGTATCGATATTTCATTCTGACCTAACCTAACCTAACTTAACCTGTCTCTCCTATACCCCTAGAGCTGTGTGGGGTTTCTGCGACTACCTCAAGGGGAGCGGACGGCCGGGGGCACTCCAGGCATACCTCCCTTCCATCCTCGACGGGCTGGTCAACCTAGCAACCCAGGCGTCGTCCGAAGTCCTCTCGCTCATCCTGGAAACCTGCTGCACTGTTGTTTCGGTCGACGCCAGTTTTACCGCAGCAAACGTCGGCCGGATTTCTACCCTGTGCCTGGCGGTGTTTATCAAGGCAAATAATGACCCTGTGTTGGTGGCCCTTGTGCAGGATGTCGTGAGGGAGTTGTGCGCAAGTCCAGCCTGCTCCACGACCCTACAGACCAAGTTCATCCCTACTCTAGCATCGATTCTCAACGCCTCGACGGACAAGGTGAGTCAGGAAGGAGGATGTTTTTGTGTTTTTTTCGCTCATTATTCGCTGTTTGGCATTTCTTGTGGTTTGTGTCAGTGTATTTTTTTTTTTTTCCTGTTATTTTTTTCTTGTTTTCTTTTTTTTTTTTTTATATATCTTTGACTTGTAATTTGTGTTTTTGTAATTTTCTTTTTTTCTTCTTTTATGTTCTTGTTTTCTCTCGTGTTCTGTATTTTTTTCCTTTTTTTGAACTCCCTGACTCTTGTATTTTGTGTTTTTGTAATTTAATTTTTGTCCTATATCCTTATGTCTCTTATCTTATATCTTTTATGTGTATTTTTTATTGTTTTGTCCTTGTTATATCCTCCGTCGCCTCTTCCTTCTTTTGCTTGTGTTACGAAAGGAGAAACGCCAAAATTTCTGTACGAAAGGCAATTAGTTCTTTAAGGTCTTTCGTGAGTTGTTTTTCATTATCCGTAAGTCCATAATTTCCCCTTTGAATACGATGTTTTACACTCAGACGAATGTCCAACTTTAAGCTTCTAACAATTTCAGTAGCTCGTTCGTATCTCCAAGCGTAGATACAGAGACTAGGATATGTTTACGTATAGCCCACTGTACACAACTCTATAGGAAAGTACAAAAGTATAATTGGTAGCTCATATATCCAGGCAGGTCATTGTAAACGAGCGTAGATAGAGACTGGGGTATGTTTCTTGTATCGGCATCAAACGAAGAGGTGAAGTTTTTAACCATTCTTACCCTCGATGAACAAGTTTTTCCATCTATTCTCCATCCCTGTAGTTTTTCTCTGTATCAACATGATATCAAGAACTTAATCATTCATATCCTCTATCCACACACTTACCGTCCTCTCCGTATCTTCCTGGCTGCACCTCTTTCCCTCCTGGTAGTGGGTCATTGCACTGGTAGATTTGCTTTACATGGTCAAGAATCCTTTGTTAGTCTCTCGGCATTGTTACAGTCCATGGATTCAGGGCCGTGGGGCTCCCAGGCGGGCGGGGGAGGCGGAAGCACTCACTCATCCTCGGACCAAGACTCACACTTAGAATCAATAACTTATGTAAGTCTATATAGATCTTTTTATAACCTTGAAGTTATTTTGTTTTGTATAATCTGCGTTTTGCCGTAAGTCGAGTGTTACGGCTACGGCGAGTTTTCTGGGAATGGATAAGCTGAACTATACTAGGATATTCAACAGACATGAGTTCAACTTGACCCGGTAGCTGCAGGGATCATGTTTCTTAACCCGGTAGCAGCGGGGATCATGTTTCTTAAAGGCCCTTCCCTCTAAGCGAGAAGAATGAGAAAAAAATCATCACTCACGCAAACTATTTCATAATACATATCAACGCATTTGTGATCAGTTCATGTATCATCTATTTTGTGGGGCTTATATCATGGCAGAAATTTGGCCCGTCACTGCTACACGGTAAAGCCACAAATTTGGCTCGTCACTGCTACCAGGTTAACGATTGGTTCCTCCCGTAATGTAACTCAACGTAACCCGAGAAACAGCTACATGTTACAGGAAGCTTTGCCATTCATCCCTAGCTATTATTGACCTTAGGAAGGGATTCTCGTAAGACATATTATCCCAAGGAACAGCTGTGTGTGAGAGAGATCGGTTCTCATTCATACCCACCCATTAAACCCATGATGTCCTTCTCGGCACCCACCCTCATCGTAAGGCAAGGATACTTCCATCACTGTATAAAAACAAACCGAGAAACAGCAGTGATGATAGGAAAGCTCATTACTCAATCATCCTTAACTCTTCCTAAAAAAATGAAAAAAAAGCCAAATAAAAGAAATAAAGGTCAAGAAACAGCTGTGTGATAAATATGAAACCTTACCACTCACTCAGCTCCTTCTCACCCCCTCACCCTTCCCTCCCCCCTAGGTCCCCCCAGGCATGCAGGCGGTGGCCCTGGACATGCTGGAGGTGATGGTGCGCTCCTCCACGCCCCCGCTGGGTGAGCCACTCCTGGGGGTGGCCTTCCCCGCGGTGCTGCAGAGGACGCTCAACACTGACGACAACTCAACGCTGCAGAACGGAGGGGAGTGTCTGAGGGCATATGTCTCGGTTGCCCCGGAACAGGTGGGTGAAGGGGGCAGGGAGGTATGGGCTGTGTGGGTACTGTGCAGAGGGGTATTTCTGTGCGTGAATGTGTGTGTGTGTGTGTGTGTGTGTGTGTGTAGTTTATTGTTTTTGTATGTTTGTAAAATAATGCTGTATTTACCTAGTTTACTTAATTGTAGTTTTACAGGGCCTGGGCTTTACGCTCTTGTGGTCCTGTCTCCGTATCTGCATATATCCAACTGTGTGTGTGTGTGTGTGTGTGTGTGTGTGATTTATTATATCATAGTGTATCCTTGTGTGTGTGTGTGTATTTACCTAGTTGTGTGTGTGTGTGTGTGTATGTATTTACCTAGTTGTGTGTGTGTGTGTATTTACCTAGTTGTGTGTGTGTGTGTGTGTGTGTGTGTGTGTGTGTGTGTGTATTTACCTAGTTGTGTGTGTGTGTGTGTGTGTGTGTGTGTGTATTTACCTAGTTGTGTGTGTGTGTGTGTGTGTGTGTGTTTCACAATACTTTATTCCTATGTTTCTATGACGTTCTTATTCTCCAATTACATTTTTTCATTATATTCTTTTATTATTCACTTATTTATCTTACTTTTATCATCCTTCTTCCACCCTCATATTACATTCTTCAGTACATTCTATTTTTATCCATTATTCTTTCTTTTACACATCCCGCCTCTCCTACTCTCCCTCACCCTAACCTACCCCTGTACAGGTCATAGCCTACCGTGACGCTGAGGGTCGGTCCGGCCTTCAGTATGTGGTCCAGGTGGCCACGCAGCTCCTCTCCCCGGCCACCAGCGAGCACACGGCCACCTTCGTCGGCCGCCTCATCACAGCACTCATCAGGCGGGCCGGTGACCACCTTGGGGATAACCTTGACCTTCTCCTCCGAGCCGTCCTAAGCAAGCTACAGGTGAGGGAAGGAAGGAGACTATTTCATGGAGTTGGAGTATTCGTAATGTCTTCCTAACCTTTCCCAGGGAGTGGAGAGTCTGTTAAAGAAGAGGGAAGAGGGAGAGAGTGGGAGAGGAAAAATAAACTATATGTGTGTGTGTGTGTGTGTGTGTGTATATGAATGTGTGTCCCCTTCCTAACCATTCCCAGGGATCTGAAAGCCTTTTACAAGAGGAGGAGGAGGAGAGAGAGAGAGAGAGAGAGAGAGAGAGAGAGAGAGAGAGAGAGAGAGAGAGAGAGAGAGAGAGAGAGAGAGAGAGAGAGATTAGGTTAGGTTAGGTTAGGATAAGGAAAAAGTTAGGCAAGGTTAGGTTAGGTTAGGTTAGGATAAGGAAAAGTTTAGGCAAGGTTAAGTTAGGTTAGGATAAGGAAAAGTTGAGGCAAGGTCAGGTTAGATTAAGGAATAAGGAAGATAAACTGTATGTGTGTGTATGTGTCTGTTTGTGTCCTCAGTTGTTCTCATATGTCCCTAACCTTTCCCAGGGAGCGGAGAGCCTGTCAATGTGTGTGTATGTGTCTGTTTGTGTCCTCAGTAGTTCTCATATAACCTAACCTAACCTAACCTAACCTTTCCCAGGGAGCGGAGAGCTTGTCAGTGGTGCAGAACCTTGTGTTGGTGTACGCCCAGCTGGTGCACTCACAGCTGGAGGGCGTCCTGAACTTCCTGGCGGGCGTTCCGGGGCCGTCAGGACAGTCGGCGCTACACTTTGTCCTGACGCAGTGGTGCTCCAAACAACACCTCTTCTTTGGGGCGTACGAGGGGAAGGTGAGGCAGGGGAGGTACAAAGGGAGGAGGAGGTGCTGGGGAAAAGAGTAGAGGGAAGGTGTGACAGAGGCATTGGAGGGGAAGACAGAATGGAGGAATGGCATGAGGAGGGGAGAGAGGGACAAGTAGTGGAGGAGAGAGTGGAGGGGAAGTATGAGGAAGCTGGTGGAGGGAGAGAGAGTGGAGGAAAGGCATAAGGGAAATAATGGAGGGACATCTGCTGTAGAAGATAGAGCTTTAACCCTTTCAATACATGACGCAGATGTCGGCGTCACAGTATGGAAAGGGTTTAGAGGAAATGGAAGAGGATTAAGATGTTTAGAAGAGGATTAAGAGATTTAAAAGAGGATTAATCCTCTTCCATTTCCTCTTAACCCTTTCCTTGCTGTGACTGAGAGGGTTAAAAGGCCCGTATTCTGAGACAGTTTCAGCTCACAGGTTCCTCTCGTCCACAGGTGAGTGCGGTGGCGCTGGCGAAGCTGCTGGAGTATGGCGTGACCTCCAATGACGCCAGGCTGCAGGGGATCATTGTGCAGGGAGACCAGGTGAGTGATTAATAAATTCCCTTCCCTCCCTCAGCTAAACTCTCCTTCCCTCACCCTCTCGGCTAGTTCTCCCTCCCTTCTCTCTCCCTCACCTTCTTCCTTAATTAAATACCCTTCTCTTCCATCTTCTCCCTATGATAAGCTCTTTTTACCTTTCTCTCTCAACTAAATCCCTTTTCCTTCCCTCTTCCACTTCCCTCAGCTAATTCTTCCTCCCCTCCCCCGCAGGTGTTCTCCCCCGAGGCGCGCGTGAGGACCCGGTCTCAGCGCATAGCCCGGCCTGAGCAGTGGACCCAAGTGCCGGTCTTGGTCAAGATCTTCAAGCTGCTCATCAACGAACTCGCCAACGCCATAGACTCGAATATGACCAAGGATGATGATGAGGTGTGTGTGTGTGTGTGTGTGTGTGTTTAATTCATACAATATCTTTTTTTATTCTATATCTATCTATCTATTTTCTCATAAGGACAAGTATAATTTACTCATACATTTCTCTATACAAGCAGTTCCTTACTCTTATGTACATTCAGGAGAGATAACAAGTCAGGAAGGAAGGGAGGAAGGGAAAAGGGATATTTGAGAGAGAGAGAGAGACACTTATTAATTCTTTCCTTCTCTTGTCTTCAGGAGAGCGAGGATGAGTGCTGGGAGGACGACGAGGAGGAGGGCCACGCCAACGGGGACGGCAGCCTGGCCTCAATGTTCGCGCCTTCCGCTGCCTTCCCGGGCTACGATGCTGACACTGTTGATGATGAAGAGGACCCTGATGCTGTGAGTGACTGGGAGGGGGAGGAGGAGAAGTAGTGTGTGTGTGTGTGTGTGTGTGTGTGTAAGTAACTGTTTGGACCACATCTCGGTAAACAAAAAACATGAAAACAAACAAAACCAAAACTATACCCTTACACCCAGCCTTAACACAGTCTATCTCTCCTCCCCCCAGGCCAGCGACCCCCTATACATCCTTGACCTTCAGCAGTACCTCACGACCTTCATCACGACCTTCGCGCAGCACCCGGCCTTCTCTGCCTTTGTGCCACACCTCAACCCACACGAACAAGAGGTCCTTCAGGGCATCGGTGTCCAGTGCTGAGAGGGCCAAGACAAGTGCCGAGGGAGGGCCAACTCAAGCAAGTGTTCTGGGGCATTAGGAATTGAGGTGGCACTGTTTATTGAGGGGTATAAGAAGGCGAAGGTAGCACTGTTTGGGGCCTACAGTGGACAGTGCCAACAGAGAGGTGACTCAAGGTAATGCCAGTGGTGAATGTGTGTCTGTTTTGAGGCACTAAGGGTTGAGATGGCACTGTTTTTAAGGGTGTTGAAGAGAGAAAGGTGTCACTGTTTGGGGCATAGATTGAACAGTGCCGATGGAAGGGTGACTCAAGGTAATGTCAGTGGTGAAAGTGTCTGTTTTGAGGCACTAAGGGTTGAGATGGCACTGTTTTTCAAGGGTGTTGGTAACCAGAGTCTGCTACCCTTTGCTTGGTTCACTGGATGTTTTGGGGGGCTGTCGGGGAAGTGGTGTTGGTTACGAGAGCATTTGGGAATGTCGGGAAACGGTCAAGTTGGGGACATGTCAAGTTGGAGACATTTCAAGTTGAGGACATGTCAAGTTGGGGACATTTCAAGTTGGGGACATGTCAAGTATGGGAAATGATCAAGTTGAGGACATGTCAAGTTGGGAAATTATCAAGTTGGGGACATTTCAAGTTGGGAAATGATCGAGTTGAGGACATGTCAAGTTGGGGACATGTCGAATTGGGGAGTTTGGGAGTTGTCAAGTTGAAGGGTTGAGGACTTTGGGAGTTGTCAAGTCAAGTGTCGGGTCTGGGAGTGAAGTCGCCTGCATCGTAAGGCATTCTGTATACACTCAAAACTGTGATGATAAGGGTTAAAAATAAGGCTCCAGGAGTACTATTAAGGTCTGTATGTCTTACCTGCAGGGACTAGCAAGCTTGAGCCAGGCTGAGGTAGGGAGGGGGGCCAAGGGAGGGAGAGACAGACCCCATAGGAATCTTTTAGGCTAATTTAAATTTGTTGAGATTTTGGTGTGTTTGGAAAGGAGGTGAAGGGAAGGGAGGTGTGTGGAGGGGAGGAGGAAGAGGAGAGTTGCCAGGAAGAATGGGTGGTAGGAGGAGAAGTGGAGGGTTGTCAGAAAGAAGAGGAGGAAGAAGTGGAGGGTTGTGAGGAAGAAAGAGGATTGTAGGAGGAGGAGGAGGAGGAAGTGGAGGGTTGTGAGGAAGGAAGAGGATGGTAGGAGGAGAGAAAGAGGAAGTGAAAATGGATAAACAAAATCAAGCAAACAAATGTAAACAAAAACAAACATAGAAATCAGTCAACACACACAGCTCCATTCACTCACAAGTCTGTTCACCTCCTTTCCTTAATTTCTAGAACAAGCATCTAACTTCTATGCCCTCAGACACAAGCCCTCCCCCTCTTGCGTCATAGTGTGGCATGGCTGACACTCCCCACCACCTAAGGCATTTGTGTAACTTGACGACAAAGAACAAAAGACATAACTTGGGGCTCTCGGTGACATGGTATATTAAGCTCCACCACACCCACCTCATGTCCACTGTGCCACTACCTGTTAACTTGAAGGGGAGTGTTACATTGCTTCACTAACTTTTGTATGCATTTAAAGGTTCAATATTTGTATACATTCAGAAACGTTAATCATCAAAGTGTATGCATATAAGAGGAACACTTGTTTGCAGTTATAGAGACGTTAGTGAGAACTCAAGGTGTATGTATTATTTAAAGGTTCACTATTTGTTTGCGTTGAGAGAGAGCTCAGTG
>NC_066568.1:9519968-9564968 GCF_024679095.1 Eriocheir sinensis | reverse complement strand
CCCTAAACTTAACCATACCTACTACTACTATTACTACTACCACCACCATCTCACCATTGTTAACTCTCTGTTCCTGCGTCTTCGTGTGTTGCTCCAGAAGGTCAGTGATGTTGAGGTGGTCGTTGATCTGCGCACACATCAAGGGGGTGAGTTCCGTCCTGTCCGGCTCATCCGTGGGCACGCTAGCAGACAGGAGCACCTTCACGCACTCCTCAGACCCAACCGTACATGCCTGAAGAAGGGGAGGACGGTGAGAGAGAGAGAGAGAGAGAGAGAGAGAGAGAGAGAGAGAGAGAGAGAGAGAGAGGCCTACACATACACATTTCAGATTCCATGATACATCCTTGATAGAGAGAGAGAGAAAGAGAAGGAGAGAGGAAGAGAAAGAGAGGGAGATGGAAGGAGAGAATAAATATTGAATAGTAGCTAATATGCGATAGAGAGGGAGTGAGAGAGGGAAAGAGAGAGACTGAAAGAGAAGGAGAAGGAGTGAGAGAGAGACAGGGAGGAGATGGAGGGAGGGAGAGAGAGAGAGAGAGAGAGACAGACAGAGAGGGAGAATTATACACACACACACACACACACACACGCCGACATGACCTAACCAATATATAATCTACTTGTAACAATACCATACACTCCTATATATACATACCAAAACACCATACACCCCTAGAACTACACTATACCCCCCCCTAGTCAGCACTCAGCATACACTCACAGCATGCAGCGCGGACCGGCCACACGGGTCCTGCAAGCTGAGGTCCGCCCCCGCCAGCTGGTAGGACAGGAGGCGACGGGGGTTGTCAGCGGCGGCGGCAGTGACGAGCGCTTCGCCCAGCCTCAACGGAGCTTCAATGAGGTGGGCGCCGGTCTTGATCAGGAGAGAGATGACCTGAGGGAAGGGAGAGGAGGAGGGTGAGGAGATTGAGGAAGCAGGAGAAAAGGAGGGGGAAAGGAAAAGGAAGATAAGGGGAAAGATGACATGGCGGAGGGAAGTGAGGAGAGAGGAGAGGAAATAACAGGAGGGGAGGCAAAGGACGAAGATAATAAGAGGAGAAAAAAAGATGCCAAGAGAAAGAGGAGAAGGAAAGGAGGGAGATAGAAAGAAGGATGACCTGAGAGAGAGAGAGGTAAAGAAAGATGGAAAACAGTTGAAAAGGATAAAGAAAATAACCAGAGGAAAAAATGTAAAAAAAAGAAAAGAAAAAGTTGAAACGCGGACGAGGACAGCTGGAGAGGAGGAAGCTGACCACCCCTGACCCCACAACCCCTGTCTAATACCTGGTGGTGGTCACTCTCTATCCCTGTCTAATACGTTGGTGGTCACTCTCTACCCCTGTCTAATACATGTTGGTGGTCACTCTACCCCTGTCTAATACCTGGTGGTGGTCGTTCTCTATGGCCAGTGACAGTGGTGTGCGGGCCATCTTGTCTCTGATGTGCACACTGGCGCCGTGCTGGAGCAGCCACGTGGCAGCCTCCGTCAGCCCCTCGTTGGCAGCCATGTGAAGACCTGTCCAACCTGACGAATCCTGCATGTTGATCTCCACGCCCTGAATGAGGAGGAGAAGAAGGAGGAGGAGGTAGGAGAAGGAGGGGGTAGGAGATCAAGGAGGGGATAGGAGATCAAGGAGGAGGAGGAGGGGATAGGAAAAGGAGGAGGAGGGGGTAGGAGGAGGAGGAGTCGGGGGTAGGAGGAGGAGTTGGAGGGGTAGGAGAAGGAGGAGGAGGGGGTAGGAGAAGGATGAGGAGGTGGAGAGGGGGTACGAGA
Source organism: Eriocheir sinensis (assembly GCF_024679095.1). Lineage (NCBI taxonomy): Eukaryota > Metazoa > Arthropoda > Malacostraca > Decapoda > Varunidae > Eriocheir > Eriocheir sinensis. The sequence continues at coordinate 9,563,194 of NC_066568.1, read as the reverse complement.
AGGAGGAGGGGGGAGAAGGAGGAGGGGGTAGGAGGAGGAGTTGGAGGGGTAGGAGAAGGAGGAGGAGGGGGTAGGAGGAGGAGGAGTCGGGGGTAGGAGAAGGAGGAGTCGGGGGTAGGAGAAGGAGGAGGAGGAGGAGAAGGAGGAGGAGAAGGAGGAGGAGGGGGTAGGAGGAGGAGGAGAAGGGGGTAGGAGGAGGAGTTGGAGGGGGTAGGAGAAGGAGGAGGAGGAGGGAATAGGAGAAGGAGGAAGAAGAGGAGGAGGAGGAGGAGAAAAGAGCTCATTAAGATAATATATAGTATAACTTATTTTCTTATTTCACTATTTGTTTTGCTAATTACGTAAATATAATTAATTAAGGCTTTAAATTGCGCTATATAAGAGACATACAAGGCAATGGATTAGCCTCATGCAATAATAATAATAATAATAATAATAATAATAATAATAATAATAATAATAATAATAATAATAATAATAATAAAATAATGGCTGAAGCGACAATCAAAACAACAACAAGAACAACAACAAAAGATAAACACAAACAAACAAACAAATAAATAAATAAATAAATCATAAAAACAATAATAATAATAACAGCCATTATATAGAAGCCAAAGGAACACACATGATTGGCTGAGGCAGTGTGTGGGGGGCGTGACGTCACAATCCGCTCCGCTGTTCTGATTGGTGGAAAAATTTGCCCTGGAAGTGAAAGCCAATTGTCGGGGTGGAATTTTAAGATGAAGCGATGCAGCTCACGCCTTGCTCCCAGTGGTGGATAATTGCTAATGATAATAATAATAATAATAATAGCAATAACTGTAGTAGTGATATATGTATTTTTTGTATATATTAAGGGTTGTAAGCGAGGGTTTATATAATGCATGCTGGGTAAGAGAGAGAGAGAGATAGAGAGAGAGAGAGAGAGAGAGAGAGAGAGAGAGAGAGAGAGAGAGAGAGAGAGAGAGAGAGAGAGAGAGAGAGAGAGAGAGAGAGAGAGAGAGAGAGAGAGAGAGAGAGAGAGAGAGAGAGAGGATAACCTTACCGATATTGACAGCTTGTAACGAGGGAATGGAATTTAAGTTACTCACAAGATTCGCTCCAGAAAATAACGAAAAAATATACCAATAAAACACACACACACACACACACACACACACACACACACACACACACACCAAAACACTCACATTCTGGTAAATCTCCTCCAGTCTGGTCAAATCCACATTCACCACAGCGGCAAAGAAGATCGCGGGTAACAGCAAGTCCTTCACGTGGTCAACATCGTCGGCGGAGGTCAACTGAAGCGCTCGGGATATTGAAGCAACCACGTCAAGTTCCCTCACGCCCCCTCCCTCCTCGCCCGCTCCTAGACCTTCCTCCTGTTGGGCAAGGCAGGTCATTTCCCCGCGGAGGTTCTTGGCCATCATCTGCATAAGGGAAAGGAAGGGATATCATAGCTGCGAGTTGCCTCAGTGCACATCTCAGTTTCAGTCATGCATAAGGGAAGGGAAGGGAAGGGATATCATAGGTGCGAGTTGCCTCAGTGCTCATCTCTGTTACATTAGCCACTTGAGTCTGGTCAGGAGAGGAGGGAGAGAGAGGAGAGGGAAGGATGGAGATAGGAATGGAAGAAAGAGGGAGAAGGAGAGAGAAGGGAAAGGGAAGAGAAGGAGGGAAAAAGGAGAATGAGAGGAGGAAAAGAGTGGAGAAAGGAAGGCGAGAGGAGAAAAGGAATAAGAGGAAGAAGGAGGATGGAGAGAGGAAAAAAGGAGGGAGGAAGGAAACAGAGGGAGAGAGGAAGAAATGAAAGGGAAAAAGAGAGGAAAAAGAAGGAGAGAGAGAGAGAGAGAGAGAGAGAGAGAGAGAGAGAGAGAGAGAGAGAGAGAGAGAGAGAGAGAGAGAGAGAGAGAGAGAGAGAGAGAGAGAGAGAGAGAGAGAGAGAGAGAGAGAGAGAGAGAAAGCGAGACAGACAGAAAGGAAAGGAAACAACCAGAATTAACCAAAAAAATCTATTAACCAACTAACATACCACCAAACCTCCCATCAACCAACCACCCACAACCAAACAACCAGACTTACCCTCCTCTTCGTAACCAAATCCCACGAGGTCTTCGCCAACACGTAACTCAGCTTGGTCAGGGCAGCCTCGGGGGTCATGTCCATGCCCGCCAGCACCCCAGAGTCGACCAGCGCCTGACCCGTCTCGTAGATCGCGTCCACAGCCCCATGCATGCACTGGGTGATGTTGACGATGATGACCCCGCGTTCTGTGGCCTTGCGGAGCTCCTGAAGGGGTGGGAGAAGGAGGGTACAGCTGGTGGAGGATGGGTAGATAATATGGAGATGTTGTTGATGGGTAGATTAGAGGTAGAGGTGGTGATTGGTGGGTAGAGAGTATTTAATTGTTGTTGATGAGTAGATTAGAGGTAGGTAGCATTGAAACGTGTAATATCGTAGATGTATTAAGGTAATGTTACTCTCTCTCTCTCTCTCTCTCTCTCTCTCTCTCTCTCTCTCTCCTCCCCATCCTCTTTCCCCTTTTCTCGCTCTCTCTCCATTCCTTTCCCTCCTTCTCCTCCCTTCCTCTTCTTTCTCTGTGTATCCTTCAATTCTTCCTCCTCACTCCCTCCTTCTCCTCTCCTCCTCCCGTCCCTCACCTCCATAATGTCCTTCCTGTTCGATGGCATGTTCCCCGCGCCGTAGGTCTGGATCACCACGCCGGCCATGGGGGGCTGTAGAAAGGCGCGCACCGTTTCCGCCGAGATTGACGGGAAAATGCGCAAGAGACCAACGTTGCGGTTGAGCCGGTCAAAGACTTTAAATTTCTCAAGGGACGTCGGCCGGTAGACTGAGCGGTAGTCGACTGGAAGAGGATAAAGAGGTAGTATTAGTGTTAGTGGTAGTAGTAGTAGTAGTAGTAGTAGTAGTAGTAGTAGTAGTAGTAGCAGAGAGAAGAAAGAGAGAACAGAGAAGGAGAGAGAGAGAGAGAGAGAGAGAGAGAGAGAGAGAGAGAGAGAGAGAGAGAGAGAGAGAGAGAGAGAGAGAGAGAGAGAGATAAAGGAGAAGAAGGAAGGAGAATAAAGGATAGGGAGAAAGAGGAAGGGAAGAAGAGAGAAAGGAGGAGGAGGAGAAGACAGAGGAGGAGAAAATATAGTAGTAGCAGTAGTAGTAGTAGTAGTAGTAGTAGTAGTTGTAGTTGTAGTAGTAGTAGTAGTTGTAGTAGTAGTAGTAGAAGTAGACATATTAGGAGAGCCTTAGACCTACAAATACCCTTAGCACATCTATATATGACCTCTGAAGCTATGTAATACCCGTGCAATACCATCTCTCCCCCCCCCGTGTCCACCCACCGTGTATGGCGATGCCCGCCGTGGCCAGGGGAGACATGTTGGGTGAGTCGAAGGCCTGCAGGCTACCCGTGGACACCTTGGTGGTTCTGTTGCCTCGGTAAAGCTTGTTGTTGAAGAAGACGGCCACCTCGGGGATGCTGTAGCTGCCAGCCATGATGAGCGAGCTGATGAAGTTGTCTCGACCGTCGCTGCGCGTCTCAAACAATGGGATCTGAGGGAGAGAGAGAGAGAGAGGGAGATGATGTTGACAAAAGGGAAACAAGAAGAATAGAAAGAAAAAAAGATATAATGTAAGCCTCGAACAATGAAATCAAGCAGGAAGGAGAGAGAAGGATTGACATTGATGTGAGAATACGAGAATACAGAAGAATAGACACTGAAGGAAAGAAGGAAGGAGAGGAAGGCCGTGACTTTAAGAAAACGCATGAAGTTGTCCCAGGCGTCACTGTAAGCAGAAGGGAGAGAAAGGGAAGGATATACAGGAAAGAAAAGGAAGCAGATTATTAAGACCAAATCACAACAGATAATGACAACAGGTTAATAATTAGAAAAGAAGCAATACAGGTGTGGGTATGAGCTGACCTGTGACCCAGCAGAAGGGAGAGAGAGAGAGAGGGGAGGATATACACGAAAGAAAACAAGATTAATAAAGGAAGCAGATTATCAGGACCAAATCACAACAGGTAATGACAACAGGTCACTAATTAGAAAAGAAGCAATACAGGTGTGGGTATAAGCTGACCTGTGACCCAGCAGAAGGGAGAGAGAGAGAGAGGGGAGGATATACACGAAAGAAAACAAGATTAATAAAGAAAGCATATTATAAGGACCAAAGCACAACAGGTAATGACAACAGGTTACTAAGTAGAAAAGAAGCAATACAGGTGTGGGTATAAGCTGACCTGTGACCCAGTAATGACGACAGGCTTCCCCAGGTTCTCCAGCATGAAAGACAGAGCGGCGGCCGTGTAGGAGAGCGTGTCCGTGCCGTGTAGCACCACAAACCCATCAAACAGCTCGTACACTTCCTGAATGGGGGGAGAGAGTGATGGGTGAATGGGGAGATAGATAGATAGATAGTAAGATAACCAAAAATCACATCCTTTCTCCTCTTCCCAAATTATCTTCCTCCTCGTCCTCTTGTTCTTCTTCTTCCTCCTCCTCCTTTTCCTCTTCCTCCTCTTCTTTCTAGTGCGATCAAATCCTCACTCTTCCTCCTCCTCCTCCTCCTCTACTTCTTTTTCTTCTTCCTCCTCCTTTTCCTCCTCCTCGTCTTCTTTCTAGTGCGATCAAATCCTCACTCTTCCTCCTCCTCCTCCTCCTTTTCCTCTTCCTCCTCTTCTTTCTAGTGCGATCAAATCCTCACTCTTCCTCCTCCTCCTCTACTTCTTTTTCTTCTTCCTCCTCCTTTTCCTCCTCCTCGTCTTCTTTCTAGTGCTACCAAATCCTCACTCTTCCTCCTCCTCCTCTACTTCTTTTTCTTCCTCCTCCTCCTCCTCCTTTTCCTCTTCCTCTTCTTCTTTCTAGTGCTATCAAACCCTCGCTCTTCCTCCTCCTCCTCCTCCGTATACAACCTTCCTAGCTTTTCCTCCTCCTCCTCCTCCTACCACTACTACTACTACCATTACTACTACTACCGTTACTACTACTACTACTACTACTACAACCCTTATCCTTATAAGTTATTACTCGTACTACAACCTTCCCTCCCTTCCTCCTCTTCCTCTTCCTCCTCCTCCTCCTCACCCTGATGTCCTTGGCCACTCTGATCCAGTCGTCCATAGTCATGTTGGACGAGTCGAGAAGCGGGTCGTACTCGTAGACCCAATATACGACCCTGCGGCGCTCACCCTGGCACTCGCTGGGGGGAGAAGGGGGGAAAGGGAGGTTAGAAGAGATGGGGAGGAAAGAGGAGAGAGGAAAATATTAAAGGAGAGGGAGAAGGGGGGGAAGCATGAAGGTGTTAAGGGAGGAAGAGATGGGGAGGAAAGAGGAGGAAGGAGAGAAAAAGATTAAGGGAGAGGGAGATTTACATAGATTTACATAAAAAGACACCACACCCACCCCCATATGGTCCAGACTGGTCTGTCCTTTAAACAAAAAGTGAGTTTTTTTACAAGAGAAGAAAAAACGTTGCATTTTTACTCTAGTTGATATTAAGTTGAAGGAGGTTAACATAGGGAGGAAGAGAGATGAGGAGGAAAGAGGAGAGAGAGGAGGAGGGAGAGGAAAGGATGAAAGGAGAGGGTGAAGAGGGGGAGGGAGGTTAGTATAGGGAGGAAGAACATTAGAACATAGGGAAACTGCAAGAGGGCGGGTGGCCTACACAGGGCAGCTCCAGAATCCCTCCCGCTATTCACGATGGGTGAGGTGTAGTTTCAGGGAGTATACAGGTAGAGGCTTGATCCTCGTTAACCTTCGGTACGGTCGTACGCTCCAGTACCCTGTCTCCTTACTGGAGGAAAGAGGAGAGAGTGGAGGAAGGAGTGAAAAAGATTAAAGGAGAGGGAGAAGAAGGGGAAAGAGGAGAGAGAAGAAAAGGGAAAAGGGGAACGAAGGAAGGGAGAGAAAAGAGGGAAGAAGGTAGGGAGGAGAAGGAGGAGGAGGAAAGAGGAGGAAGAGGAGAAGGGAAAGAGAAAGAAAGAAAGAAAGAAAAAGGAAGGAAAGAAAACATAGACTATTACAAACATACATACTACTACTAACTACTACTACAACTACTACTACTGCTATAATTACTCACGGCAGAACGAGAGGTTGGGTGAAGTTGTTAGCAAATCTCTTAACCGCATAGTCCTCATCGTGCATATGTGGATATCTCCTTATGTTGGTCTCCATCGCATGAGGTATTGGAACAAGACCTGAAGAAGAAGAGGGGGATGAGGAGAAGGAGGAGGAGGAGGAGGCGTTGGGTGTAAGGAAGAGAGAGAGAGAGAGAGAGAGAGAGAGAGAGAGAGAGAGAATGCATGTTGTGGAATGAGTGTACAGTGCCTTAATTAATACTCTGCCCCTGGTCTGTATCGATCCACCGAGCAAAATGTCTGCGGAGCGCGAATTAACTTGGACTTCCTTGCTATTAACGCTGGGAAGGTCACGGCCGGACTGACCATGGCCGGGGCGGATTAAAAAAAGAGGATGAAAGTTCAAGGTTGTAACTCGCCCGCCCCGCGCATGACCTCACAATGCCGTATATTGTTACCCAGTGGCCGGGGGCAGAAGGTAGAAGCCAGCTGATCCCTGGGCGTTGTTGTTCGTGTAGCTGCAAGCCGTCCTGTATGTGTAAGGTCGGTATTATAAAGCACTTTCGCTTCCTACATCAGCTATTTCTAAAGGTTAAAGAGGGGGTCAGTCGGGTTCTAATGAGTGCTCCTTCAGGTTCACGGTACAGAGGAAGGATCAAACTACCACCAGGGTCATAAAACTACTGGAAATGCCCACAACTCCTACGAAAGCCTTGTCAAATAGGTGTTCTTGAGCGACGAAATGTCTGATAACACGACCCTAAAGTGTTTTATCGAGGAAGACGACGAGGAGGAGGGACAGAGGGAGAGGTGTGGGTCATGCATGGCGAGGGGCATACAGCTAACCCTACGATGCAACTGAAGCAGCTCTGTGCCGCGGCCTCACAGACAATCGCTCATCGCGGCCTTATGATACAAGACACGAAGAGCTAAAATGTATCGAGTGATCCGCCCTTCTTCCCTCGGGTCTCGCTCACACTCCCCGGCCGCCCACGTCACTCAAGACACCCACAGATTGTATTATTTCCTCTCATTGTATACCTGCTCCCGGGGCGTTGTGGTGTAGCTCCGTATATGTGTAAGTGTTCTGTAGAGGAAAAGGACAAGGAGGAGGGACAGGGCGAGGTGTGGGTCGAAGTAAGAACGGATAGCGTGTCCCGTTGAAGCATCTCAGGGAGTCATGTGCCGCGGCGCCTCCCCACCTCACGGCCTTATTACGCGGGACAGTAGGAGCTAATATGCGTCGTGTGCTTCGCCTTCCCTCAGCTCACACCCGCTGCCTCGTCGCCTTCCTCAATCACTCATTCACGGCCTTATTACGCGGGACAGTAGGAGCTAATATGCGTCGTGTGTTTCGCCTTCTCTCAGCTCACACCCGCTGCCTCGTCGCCTTCCTCAATCACTCATTCACGGCCTTATTACGCGGGACAGTAGGAGCTAATATGCGTCGTGTGTTTCGCCTTCCTTCCCTCAGCTCACACTCGCTGCCCCGCCGGCGACGTCATTCCCGATGCCTTCCAAGCACCCACAGATAATATAATTCCTCTCCTTGTATCGCTGATCTCTGGGCGTTGTTGAGTAGCTCCGAGCCTTCCTGCATGTGTAAGCAAGTGTTCTGCGGAGGAAGAGGATAAGGAGGAAGGGCAGAGGGCGAGATATGGGTCCTAGGAAAGGCAGATATAGGGAGCAACGGGCCAGTCGTAACGAGGCAACTCTGGCCACGTGCGAGCCGACTCCCCGCTCTCTCAATCATTCATTCACGGCCTTAGGACAGGACACATTAAGAGCGAAAATACGTTGCATACTCTATTTTGCCTTCCATTCCTTCCTCCCTGCTTTCTGTCTTCCGTGATAAGGAAAGGAAAGGAAGGGAAGGAAAGAGAAAGGCAGGGAAACGAAGGGAAGGGATGGAAAGGGAAAAAGAAAGGAAGGGAAAGGAAGGGAAGGAAAAAATAAGGCAGGGAAGGGAAGGGGAGAGAGAGAGAGAGAGAGAGAGAGAGAGAGAGAGAGAGAGAGAGAGAGAGGAATTAGTAGCATAGAGAGATAGATAGATTGGTAGATATATAGTGTGGAGAGAAGAAAAGAAGGAAGAAAAAGGAAGAAAGAAAAGGAGGAGGAAAAGAAGAAAGAAAAGGAAGAGATTCGTGTTTGTATGGGAGAGGTGGAGGGGGGGTAAGGGAAGGGCGTGTAGGGGGGTTACGTAAGGTGTAGGGGGTAAAGGGAGGGGGTGTAGGGGGTAAGGGGAGGGTGTGTGTGTGGAAAGAGGTGAGGGTGTTCGGGTTTTGAGTCTAGTTTTCCTACAAGACCAAGTCCCTCACGTCATTGTCTCTGGAATTCTACCCAGAATCAGCGCTTACGCCGGCTTCAACAAAAAGCGAGCAACATCAATACTAGTCTGAAGGAAATTTTTGGAACGATGGACTACATCTGAATGAGGTTGGATCAAACGGCGGGCGAGGACAGGGCAAAAGCGCCCTTGATCAACCAACCCGTAGCGTCAGTGCGACAATGTCATTCCTGGGGTACGAAAGCTTACAAAGTCGAAAGCACAAGAAAGGAGGAGGAGTAGTTTGCAAAATAGACAAACAGGACGCAGAGAAATACGATTCTGTCTATGTGGAAATAACCGCAAATAACAAGAAACTAACACTTGCAACCGTATACAGGCCTCCGAAACAACAGGCAGCCGATGACACTGCCTCTACGAAGAGATTCAAGCAATTATAATTGGGGACTTTAATTGCCCTAACATTGACTGGGGACTGATGACTGGAGATCAAGAGGGTAACAGGCTTTAGAAATGGTGGAGGATTCGTTCCTCACTCAAGTTGTAACTCAACCAACAAGAGAAAACAATCTGCTGGATCTGTTGGTGAGAAACTTAATGGGTGAGATCACCACTTAATCCGTTTTAATATCAACATATGTCACAATCTCGTAGATAATCCATCAGTGATACCAGATTACAAAAAGGAAATTTCAACAGCCCGTCGACCTGGGACCAACTTGGCATCACCGACAATACAATCGACAACGCGTGGAACGTCTTCAAAGATAAGCTGTTGCAAGTAGAAGGCTACAGTGCCTACGAAATCCAGGCGAGTAAATGGGGCCGTAGATCCACCGTGGATGACCAGAGAAATAAAAGGGCAGTAAACCTAATTATAATTTGATGAAAGACACAGTACCACAACAGCCTCAGAGCTTGTCGCAGCCTTATTCGGAGTAGCAAACGCAACTATGAAAAGCAAATAGCGCGAAATCAAAACTAACTCCAAGAAATTCTTCACGTACATAAGATCGAAAAAGAAAGTAAAATCAATATTGGTCCCCTGACAGACGAGACTGGATCTGTAACTCAGGACAGTAAACAGATGAGATCACGCCGCTGGAAATTGACTCAATATGCGACCAAGAAGTAAAAAAGTACTTGGACAAACTCGACACGAACAAGTCAACGGGACCCGACAGTTTGTCAAACAACAAATACTTCAACCACTCACTACCATATTCAACCGGTCAGTTCAACTAAACAAGGTCCCGGAAGACTGGAAGATGGCGAACGTAACACCGATTTTCAAAAAAGGAGACAAAAGCGTTGCATTAAACTACAGGCCCATAAGTTTGACATCAGTGGCAGGAAAAATACTCGAAAAGATTATTAGAGATAAACTTGTTAAGTTTCTAGAAAACAATAATGTAATCTCCGACACCCAGCATGGCTTCAGAAACAAGCGCTCCTGCCTAACGAATTTATTAGACTTCTTCCAAGGTATATATAAGAACTGGGATGCCCACATCCCCAGTGATGTTATATACCTGGACTTTCAGAAAGCCTTCGACAAGGTACCGCACGAGCGACTCCTAAGAAACTGCACTCGGCGGGCATCGGAGCCAATCTGATCGCGTGGATAATAGATTGGCTCACCGACGAAAACAACGAGTACTACTCAACGGACAGCCTTCCGATTGGCTACCAGTCACTAGTGGAGTGCCTCAAGGGTCAGTGCTGGGACCCATCCTCTTTATCATATATATCAATGACCTAGAATCAGGACTGAAATCCACAATATCGAAATTTGCAGATGACACCAAGGTGGGTGGAGATGCCCTCACAAAGACCGACTGCGAAATCATTCAGAAAGACCTCAATCACATTATCGAATGGTCGGAAAAATGGCAAATGTCTTTTAATGTTGACAAATGCAAAGTCATGCACATTGGGTCCCAAAATAGTAACCACACATACATCATGAATGGGAGACCTCTGCAAGCGATGCAGGAGGAAAAGGATCTTGGAGTCACTATCAGCAGTGACCTGAAACACGCGAATCACTGTAAAAAAGCATACAACAAGGCCAACATTATGGTGTAAAACACCAGACGTGATGCTATCCTTGTATAATTCCATGGTAAGACCGCACCTCGAGTATGCAGTGCAGTTCTGGTCTCCCAATTACAGAAAGGACATTGCTTTACTGGAAAGGATTCAACGACGCGCCACAAAGATGATTCCAACCTTAAGGGCTCAACCGTACGAGGAACGACTCAAGCGACTCAATCTCTTTACATTGGAGAAAAGACGCCTACGAGGGGATATGATTCAAGTCTTCAAGTATCTAAAAAAGTTCAATAACGTCGATTACTCCAAATTCTTTGAACTGCAAACCAACTCAAGAACTAGAAATAACGGTTTACCCATTCAGTCGAGTCGATGTAACACAGACATTGGAAGGAGTTTCTTTTCAAACCGAGTCATCCGCCACTGGAACAATCTTCCCTCAGAAGTAGTAAATGCGAATACCATCAACTCCTTCAAATATAGAATCGACCGTCATTTCGCTGCGTCAGGAGTAAACTGAATAACGAGGGGCTTCCATCTGCTCCTCAATATCGAGGTGCTTTCATCTGCTCACCAAGCCCCAAGTGGCGGTCGAGCAGATTAAATCTTCCATGTTTCCATGTTTCCATGTTTCCTCCTTATATTGGAATCCTCTCCTTCCTTCCTCCTCCTCCGAGTCTCATGAGGCATTTTCATTCTCTTTTTCCTCTCATTTTCTTTGTCATTATCATTTTATCATTAGTATTTCCCGTGACTTGGTGGCCATCACGGCCAGACCCTCCCCAGACGCGGCGAGACATGGCGTGCGGGGCGCCGCGCGGCCGCCCAGAGCTTCCAGGGGCGCGCCGGGATACGGCCGGCGGTGTGCCGCGCGGGCGGCGGGTACTGGGGATGGCCACGAAACACCTGACCTGGCGGGCAGCGGTGCTGACGGCGGTGACGACGGCGGCGGCGTGTGTGTGCCTGTGGGGCGGCGCGGGACGGGAAGATGCCAATGAGCAGGGACTGGGCGGCTGGCCGGCGTGGGCGCCGCCGGCATCGTGTGAGTGCCGCGCAATGTTCACCGTGGGGGCGTGCGGCCTGGAGGCCGTGGCGGCAAGGCGGCCGGGCGACGCGGTGTGGGCGGCGGCGGTTTCGGGGGTGGCGACGGCGCGGGCGGGCCAAGAGGTGTCCCTCATGCCCCGCCTGGCCACGCTGGCGCGGTATCTGCCGAGGCTGTTCCGTGTGCGGGTTGTCGCGGACGGCGGCGTGCACGGTGACGCCCTGGCCAACCGCGCGGGGCACGCCTGGTTGCTGCGGCCGTGCGCCGTGCACCTGTACACGGCCCAGGACGTGGCCACGTGCGCACGCCTGCACCTGGCGGCCACGGGTGCGCCGCTGCGCCTGGCCTTCGTCGGGGACTCCCGCGTGCGCAACACGCTGCAGGCGGCGGTGCGCGCCTCGAGCGGCGCCGTGCAGTTCTCCGTGCCGGGCGTGGGCCTAGACGCCGCTGTGTCCTTCCTGGACAGCATGGCCCACCACGATCAACCGTTGCGCGCCCACGGCCTGGAGCTGCGCCTGCACTGGGCCACCTTCCTGCACCGCCCACGCCAGCCCGAGGACCAGTCCTTGCAGGGGGCGCGGGACCTGCTGGAGGCGTGGGCGGCGGGCCGCGCGGGGCCGCGGGAGGGGGACGGTCCTCCGCCGCACGTGGTGTACGTGAGCAGCGGACTGTGGGACACCAGCATGGCGGGCGGCGGCGCGGAGGCCGTGGAGGGCTTCGTGCACACTCTGGGCGTGGTGGCGCCGCTGTTGCAGGCGCTGGCACGCCGTGCACGCGTGCTGTGGCACGTGCACGGCCCCATCAAACCTTGGCTGGCCACGCGCGGGGCACCCAACGCGGAGCTGGACATGATCAACCGTGCGGCGTGGGCGCGGCTGGGCGGCGGCGACGTGTGGCTTTGGGATTCCCGCACCGTGCTGGGCCTGCGCCAGCACGAAGAGTGCCGCGCCCTGCACGCCGCCGGCCTGCACGCCCTGGCGCCGCGCTCCTGGGGCTGCACCAACTTCCAGCACGCGGGCCGCGACGTGGAGCACGCTGCCGCCAACATGATCTGGAACCTGGCCTGCAACGCCAGGATGGACCGCCCCGCCCACCTCTGCTGCGCCGCAGACCCGCCGCCGCCGCCCGCCGAGGACGTGTGAACGACGGCAATGAGGAACGAGCGGCTGCACGGCGTGAACGAAAGAGCGGTACACGAGTGGGCGAGTGTCTGAGGCAAAACCTGAACGAGTGATGCAGCATGTCAGTCCCTTGGCTCAGGAACGATAATTACCTCAATATGCCATCATTAAATCGCCGTGAACACTTATGTAACTCTCTACGGGTACAAATGTGTCAAATATCAAACAATAAGCCGCCAACAATTAGTTTCCTTAAACACAGCCACTGGTCTGGGTGAAAACATTTATTATGATCATAAAGCCATCAACTCTCTATACTGGACTTAGGCAGGTCACGTAGCTCATAATATATCACGCGTTGAACCGATAGATAGATAGACAGATACACAGATAAATAGATAGATAGTAAATAGATAGATAAAGATAGACAGATAGACACATAGTATACAGGTAGATAAAAAGCAGCTAGGAAATGATAGACAGACATAATGAGTGTACTCACGTCCTCTCTCATTCCTCATCATTCCTATGGTCCCGCCCGTGTAGAGGACGAGGACCCTGGACTCGTGGCTCCACTCAGGGTCCACCAGACTGTCCAGGGACGCGCGGTGGCCATACAGGACCTGAAGCAAACACACATTTGACAAGGCTTTCATAGGAGTTGTGGGCATTTCCAGGGGTAGTTTTTTGACCCTGGATTGTTTGACCCTTCTTCTGTACAACGAACCTATAAAAATACCTACTCATTTAACGTGGCGCGGTGAACTCTACGCTACCAGTTAGTCACATTTAAAATACTCAAGATATGTAGGTTTTTCAGTAAGATTTCCACCGACTTTCCATTGCCAGCAAGATCTACAGTGTGTTACGGGTGGGTCGTAAGCTGGGCAGTGACGCGGTAAAGCTCTACGGTCCCGGCCTGCCACGTTTAAATTACTCAGCGGCTCCCGAGATGGACACATGAACACCCAAGATTAAGTCCCTCCCAGAACAGGTTTATACTAAGTTAAAACCATTTCATTGATACTAGTTAGAACCACACCCATAACACCACCACCAGTTAGGATCACACCCATGCAAACACCAGCATCACCATCTAAGTTAAGACCATATCAATACCACTAGAACAAGACCCCATTCATAACACCACCACCACCCCAAAAAACACATCAACACCACTATTTAAGACCTCATTCATAACACCTTCACCACCACCAAACAGTTACGAACACACTACCATTGCCACCGCCACCCCAGCTACCAGTTAAAACCACATTCGTAACACTACCACAACTACCAAGAAGTTAGCGCACACACTACACCACCATCACTACCAAATAGAATCTCACCAACACCAACGAACCACATCAATACCACTAGTTAGAAAGACACCCACACCACCACCACCACCACACACAGCATCCCTTTCCCAAGCTACGACAAATAAGTAGATAAATAAATAAATGAAGAAATATATTGATGAAATAAATGTATATATATAGATAGAGATAATTAAAATCGCTACTTGTCCCTCCAAATGTTCCCCTTCGCCCGTGATCACAGCGAGCTCACACCACCTCCAGATACCATCCTGAAGGAGAGTAATAATAATAATAATGATAATAACTAATAAGAAAATATAATAGCAGAAGTAAGTAATAAATGAAAGTAACAGGAAAATGATTTATGAAGATGGGGAGGAGGAGGAACAGAAGGAGAAAGATGAAATAAAGAGGAAGAAAAATATTAAAATGAAAATTACAAAATAAGAGGAGGAGGAGGATAAATGCAAGAACAGAGGAGAGAGAGAAGAAAAAAGAAAGAGGGAGAAAGAGGAAAGGGAGGAGAGGAATGAAGGAGGGAGGAAGGAAATGGAGGAGAGAGAGAGGAGGAAGAGAGAAAGAAGGGAGAGAAGAAAGGGAGAAAAGGGAAGGAGGGAGAGAGGATAAAGAAGGAGAAGGAAATAAAACTGATAACACACACACACACACACACACACACTCACCTTAGGCACTGTCGCGGGGTCCACCACAGGCACGTCGTAGCTGGCACTGATCTCGTCCAGCTCCGAGGTGGTTGACATGGTGCGGATCATGGTGGTGGTGGTGGTGGTGGTGGAAGGAGTATTTGGTGAGGTTGTTTTGTGTTATTCTTTATTTTCTCTTTCTTTCTTTCTTTCTCTTCGTTTGGTATATTTTTTTCTTTATTTTATTTATCGTTTGTTATTGAGATTCTTCCTCGTTCTTTTATTTCTTCTTCTTTCTTTCGTGTTTTTCTTATAATTCTTCTTGTTTCTTCTTCTTTCTTTCCTGTTCTTGTTCTTCTTCTTCCTCTTCTTAACTTGTCTTACGTGTCTTTATACATAACGCTCTCGCTCTTTTCGTTTCAAGGTCAACATCACAAATGTATGTATGGATATGGGAAAGGGGGGGTGGGGGTGGAGGAAGAGGAAGAGGAGGAAGAGGATGAACAGATGAGATTGGCAGGTCAAGATCACAAATGTATGTATGGATATGGGAGAGGGGGGGTGGAAGAGGAGGAAGAGGAAGAGGAGGAAGAGGATGAACAGATGTATGTATGGATATGGGAGAGGGGGGATGGAGGAGGAGGAAGAGGAAGAACAGATGAGATTGGCAGTTCAAGATCACAAATGTATGTATGTATGGATATGGGAGAGGGGGGTGGAGGAGGAGGAAGAGGAAGAGGAGGAACAGAAGAGACCACCAGGAGAAGAATGACCTAACCTAAGAAGCGATACAAGCTCAAAGAAGATAAGGAGGAAGGAGAGAGGGGTGAGAAAGAGGTGTGAGAGGGATGTGCAGGGGGTGTCAGCAAGGGACCCACGTTGCTCAGGGTCAGCTGTTTCTTGCTCGTCTGGGGAGGGAAGAAAAATGAGGACGCGGTTAGATTTTTTTTATAGTCTAATTTTTTTGGTGACTGGTTTAAACATGGCGTATATTATTTAGTGGTTTATCTCTCTCTCTCTCTCTCTCTCTCTCTCTCTCTCTCTCTCTCTCTCTCTCTCTCTCTCTCTCTCTCTCTCTCTCTCTCTCTCTCTCTCTCTCTCTCTCTCTCTCTCTCTCTCTCTCTCTCTCTTAGAAGGTCATATTGCACAATTTAATGTATGCCACATGTGTCTCTCTCTCTCTCTCTCTCTCTCTCTCTCTCTCTCTCTCTCTCTCTCTCTCTCTCTCTCTCTCTCTGTATGTATGTATGTATGATACGTCACGTGTGTGTGTGTGTGTGTGTGTGTGTGTGTGTGTGTGTGTGTGTGTGTGTGTGTGTGTGTGTGTGTGTGTGTGTGTGTGTGTGTAAACATTGGCATTCATACAGAGACGTGTATGGCCTAGTAAGGGAAAGGAAGGGAAGGGAGGGAAGGAGGGAAGGAGGGAAGGAAGATAAAGGAAGGAGGAAGAGGAGGAGGAAGAGGAGGAGGAAGAAGGGGAGGGAAGGGAAGGAAGGAAGGGAGGGGAAGGGAGGGGAAGGGAAGGGAAGGGAGGGGAAGGGAGAAGATATACTAGGAAGAAGAATGAAGAGGAGGAGGAGGAGGAGGAGGAGGAGGCGGAAGAAGGGGAGGGAGGGTACTCAGTGAAGAAAGAAAAAACACAAGATAAGGAGGAGGAGGCGGAGGAGGAGGAGGAGGAGGCGGAGGAGGAGGGTTGCTGAAAATATAATACTCCATTGCATGCTGTCTCATGACGGGGGGAGAGAGAGAGAGACTGCAATCCCCCTCTCTCTCTTCTTCTTCTACTACTACTACTACTACTACTACTACTACTACTACTACTACTACTACTACTACTACTACTACTACTTCTATTTAGGTCAATATTGAAGTAATTTTAGAGATAAGTGAGTCATTAGAGAGAGAAAGAGGAAAAGGAGAAATTAAATCACAAAATATATATACTACACACACACACACACACACACACACACACACACGTGACAAGTTATAAATATATGGCTTTAGCTACATTTCTTCCGTACCAACACACACACACACACACACACACACACAGCAAGAGTACGTGTGAGAGAAATGTATAAACATATAATTTTACTTACGAGAGATAAACACATAATTTTACTTACGAGAGAATTTGTATTATCTCTCTCTCTCTCTCATCTTTTAATTGCTCTCTCACTTAATTTGTACCATTTTGATCTCTAAGGAATTTTCAGTCTAAGTTGTCTCTGTGAGAGACAATCCTTGGAGGAGGCCAAGGGGACGCCCACGGAGTTCGTGGCTTGAGCAAGTCGATAGATCCTGCCGGAAGGTTCTCAGGATGGGAAAGGGGCCTGCATGGAGACTCGCCCGGCGGGACCCCCGGAATTGGCATGTAAGTACCTGGGTGTATGGATGAGTCCGAGCGGATGTGGAAGGTCAAAGAATGAGAAGATTAGTCTAGTGAATCAATGGGTGGGCCGTCTGGGAAGTGTGGCGAGAATGAGCGCATGTAAGTATGATGTGCTGAGAGAGGTGTGGAAGAGTGTAGCAGTGCCGAGTGTGATGTATGGGATGGAGGCGATGACATGGAGTGAGTCTGAAATGGATAAACTGGAAGTAGGACAAAATAAGCTTGGTAGGACAGCTCTCAATGCACCAAGGTATGCGGCGGTGGAAGCATTGAGGGGTGATATGGGGTGGAGTACCTTTAGGGAAAGACATAGGAAGGCTACCCTTAGATACATAGTTAGACTGGAACGAATGGATGATGCAAGACTGGGACGGAAGGTTTACTTGTGGAGTGTGCATGAGAGCAAATGGATTAAGAACTGCATGAGAATGGTTGGTGACAGTGGTATGCGAGTCAGGTGGGTGAGTAGAAAAGAAGGGAGGCGATTGTTTGAATGGAAAGTGACTGACAGGAACAGTGAGGGTCTAGAATGGAATGTGAGAAAGTGGAAGAGAGAGATAGATAGTACAGTGAAAGGTGACGGTCTGAGGAGGTGGAAACATGCGATGGAGCGAAAGAGTACTTTGGAGTGGTACAGGGAAAAGGAAGCCCCGCAGTGTGTCAGCTGGTATGATGGAAGCCTGGGTGGTGATCTTCTCTTCCAAGCTCGAGCGCAGTGTATGAATGTGAATGCAAGAAATTACAGGTGGTCTGAGTCCCGCAGCAAAGTGTGTCAGATGTGTGACAGGGGTGTGGATGAAACTGCCGCGCATGTGATACTGGTGTGTGGGAGATACCGGAGAGAAAGGACGGGGATGATGAAGGTGGCAATGAGTGAGATGGGCTGGGATGTGAATGGGAAGATTGCAAGAACAGAGAGAATTATAGACGCCATGAAGAGTTTTCTGGAAAAGATGTGGTTTGCAAGAAATAGGGAATGAGAAGATTGTAATGGATACTGCTTGTCTTTTCTTTATTTTTACAGGTTGTGCCGATATTAAGGCCTGACTCTGCCTATGGAGTATGCATCTCATGTGTGGGGGGGCTCCACTCACACAGCTCTCCTCCTACTGATAGTCTTCTACCTCTCAAATTCAGCCGCCATGTTGCCTCTCTTTCTATCTTCTATCGATATTTTCATGCTGACTGCTCTTCTGAACTTGCTAACTGCATGCCTCCCCCCCTCCCGCGGCCCCGCTGTACACGACTTTCTACTGATGTTCATCCCTATACTGTCCAAACCCCTTATGCAAGAGTCAACCAGCATCTTCACTCTTTCATCCCTCACGCTGGTAAACTCTGGAACAATCTTCCTTCATCTGTATTTCCTCCTGCCTACGACTTGAACTCTTTCAGGAGGAAGGTATCAGGACACCTCTCCTCCCGAAACGGGGCTCTCTTTTTGGACACTCCTTTGGCCTGCCTGGGTGGAGGCAAGATGAGGGGCCAACAAAGGTGTGCCCTAACCCGGGGAGGACAGGTGCCCTGGGCCCTGGGGAGGACAGGTGCTCCGGGCCCTGGGGAGGACAGATGCTCTGGGCCCTGGGGAGGACAGGTGCCCTGGGTCCTGGGGAGGACAGGTGCCCTGGGCCCTGGGGAGGACAGGTGCCCTGGGCCCTGGGGAGGACAGGTGCTCCGGGCCCTGGGGAGGACAGATGCTCTGGGCCCTGGGGAGGACAGGTGCCCTGGGTCCTGGGGAGGACAGGTGCCCTGGGCCCTGGGGAGGACAGGTGCCCTGGGCCCTGGGGAGGACAGGTGCTCTGGGCCCTGGGGAGGACAGGTGCTCTGGGCCCAGGGGAGGACAGGTGCCCTGGGCCCTGGGGAGGACAGGTGCCCTGGGTCCTGGGGAGGACAGGTGCCCTGGGTCCTGGGGAGGACAGGTGCCCTGGGTCCTGGGGAGGACAGGTGCCCTGGGTCCTGGGGAGGACAGGTGCCCTGGGTCCTGGGAGGACAGGTGCCCTGGGTCCTGGGGAGGACAGGTGCCCTGGGTCCTGGGGAGGACAGGTGCCCTGGGCCCAGGGAGGACAGGTGCCCTGGGCCCAGGGAGGACAGGTGCCCTGGGCCCTGGGAGGACAGGTGCCCTGGGTCCTGGGGAGGACAGGTGCCCTGGGTCCTGGGGAGGACAGGTGCCCTGGGTCCTGGGAGGACAGGTGCCCTGGGCCCTGGGGAGGACAGGTGCCCTGGGTCCTGGGGAGGACAGGTGCCCTGGGTCCTGGGGAGGACA
The DNA here is from genome assembly GCF_024679095.1 of Eriocheir sinensis. Classification (NCBI taxonomy): domain Eukaryota; kingdom Metazoa; phylum Arthropoda; class Malacostraca; order Decapoda; family Varunidae; genus Eriocheir; species Eriocheir sinensis. The sequence continues at coordinate 9,543,968 of NC_066568.1, read as the reverse complement.
GGTGCCCTGGGCCCTGGGGAGGACAGGTGCCCTGGGTCCTGGGGAGGACAGGTGCCCTGGGTCCTGGGGAGGACAGGTGCCCTGGGTCCTGGGGAGGACAGGTGCCCTGGGCCCTGGGGAGGACAGGTGCCCTGGGCCCTGGGGAGGACAGGTGCTCTGGGCCCTGGGGAGGACAGGTGCTCTGGGCCCAGGGGAGGACAGGTGCCCTGGACCCTGGGGAGGACAGGTGCTCTGGGCCCTGGGGAGGACAGGTGCCCTGGGTGAGGTGACTGGAGGGACACGTGAGGTACGCGACTCAGGCCAAAGAGGGCTTGCCAGTTTGCCACTTGCCAAAAGCAGAAGAAAAACAGAAAATCTCAAGGTTAAATCAGTACAAAAATTGTACTTGAAGCCAATCCTGCCAGGCAGGCAGCCATTTATCGACCAGCCCCAAAGGAAGGGTGAACGGCTGAGTGGCCAGCACGCTGTCCGACTCGACTCGTATCCTCGTGGCCTTGGGAAACAGGTGTTGCAAGACGGGAAATTAGTGCCTGAGAAGATATGCTTATCAACCTTGATCCTGTAACAGACACGTACGCTAGGAAAGGATGAATAAAAAGGGCATATGTTATATCAAGGCGAAAGAGAGGTCACCGCGAGGTCACGTGTAGCTATGGTGTGATAATAATAATAATAATAATAATAATAATAATAATAATAATAATAATAATAATAATAATAATAATAATAATAATAATAATAATCGGTTTATTCAGGAAATTGCAGCCGTTAAGCTGAAAATGTACATATTAATATATATATATATATATATATATATATATATATATATATATATATATATATATATATATATATATATATATATATATATATATATATATATATATATATAACCTGTGTGTGTGTGTGTGTGTGTGTGTGTGTGTGTGTGTGTGTTCCGAGTTTTCTGTTCTTGTTATCTAATATAACGTAACCGTTTCCTGTGTATGTGAATGTGTGTGTGTGTGTGTGTGTGTGTGTGTGTGTGTGTGTGTGTTGGCGGGCATGTGTGTTAGATCAGCTGACTGAGCGCGCGCGCGCGTGTGTGTGTGTGTGTGTGTGTGTGTGTGTGTGGGTGTGTGTGTGTGTATGTTGGCGGGCATGTGTGTTAGATCAGCTGACTGAGAGAGAGAGAGAGAGAGAGAGCTCGTGTGTGTGTGTGTGTGTGAGAGAGAGAGAGAGAGAGAGAGAGCTGTCTTGTGACAATTAATATATTTTTAGTTACCTGTTGAGAATACTTATAAATATACCCATCGACTCTCTCTCTCTCTCTCGGGGGTGATGAAAGGCCAAGAAGAAGAAGAAGAAAGAAAATTAAGCAAAATAATAATAAGAAGAAGAATAATTAAGAACAAAAACAAGAACACACACACACACACACACACACGTACACACAAACAACCGATATTACATCATAAAACGAAACAAAACACACACAGCCTCCATATCTCTTCAACAAACACAGAAAAACACCAACAAATCATAATTCTTTCCTTAAACTTCTAAAACACAAAACTCGGCCATATAGACAAACCTTTGCCACGGAGAGGAAACCAAACCTAACCTCCTCCTTTGAACTCTCGAGACACACTGACTGAGAAATTATTGACGTACATTTAAACATAGCGGCGAGTGACGTCATCGGAATTCCCTTGCTTTGATTGGCTGAGACTCACCACGACCTACTTTCCGTGATTCTGATTGGCTAAGGGCTAAGGTGATTCATCTCCTGGTGTTTTTATGGGAGTCTGGGCGTCTAGTACTAGCTTCTGATTGGCTGAGGCGTGGGAGTACTGCATCTAGTCCTGTGTTTTGATTGGCTGAGGCTTGGGAGGATGGGATTTCAAGGAGAGGTTCTGATTGGCTGTTGGGTGATGATGCAAAGCAATGCGAGGCTGTGGTTGGTGGAGATGGAGGTGTGGTGTGCCCCTCCTCCTCCTCCTCCTCTTAGTTAAAAATATCAAGTAATTGTGCAAGAATGAGAGAAATACATATTAAAGCAAGTGTGATACTGAGAGAGAGAGAGAGAGAGAGAGAGAGAGAGAGAGAGAGAGAGAGAGAGATCCTTGTAAATATAACTATCAATGTTTTTTTTAGATGAAAACATATGATTATATCCAGTTTGTTTTTAAGTGTGTGTGTGTGTGTGTGTGTGTGTGTGTGTGTGTGTGTGTGTTAATCTCTTTATCTCTCTCTCTCTAATCTGAATATTTGTACATCTTTTTCTAATTCTTTGCTTCCTTAACGTACTACTTTTGCCTTGTTTAACTCCCTCCCTTTATCACATTTATCTAATATGCACGAATTTCTTTATAATTTTCTTGAACTCTTTGCTTTTTCAACGTAAACTGACGTCTTTGTAGCCAGAACAACCTCCTTTATTTTTTCAACATTATAGTAAACTGAATTTCTACAAGTTTTTCTTCAACAATTCTTTCCTTTTCTCCTCAGCACAGTTATAATTATTTCAAGGGACTGTAATTAACTTTCCATAACATGTCATTTAGCGCACCTTTCTTACCTCACCTCGGCCCTATTAACTCCTACTTAATATTAAGGTTTGGACACATACAGACACACACACATACATACATATATACATAGACAGACAGACATATACACATACATACATACATACATACAGACAGACAGACACAGATATAGACATATACATACATACATACATACACAGATATACATAGAGACAGACAGACATATACACAGACATACATACATACATACAGACAGACAGACACAGATATAGACATATACATACATACATACATACACAGACACATACAGACACATACATAGATAGTGTTTGGGTAGAATTTCAGCTAAGACTGCATGGAAATTGATATCCTTTGACTTGAACTGCATTTCCTCCTGCCTACGACTTGAACTCTTTCAAGAGGAGGGTATCAGGACACCTCTCCTCCCGAAATTGGCCTCTCTTTTTGGACACTCCTTTGATCTCTATTCAGCAGTGAGTAGCAGGCTTTATTTTTGTTTTTTGTTTACGCCCTTGAACTGTCTCCTTATCTGTAAAAAAAAAAAAAAAAATAAATAAATGTATCCAGAGTTATATAAAAACCTGATTTTCTATATATTTTCTTATTCATGGGTCCAGAGGCATGGTGGTGATGGTGGTGGTCATTATTATTATTATTATTATTATTTTTTTTTTTTTACGTTTCAGCCTTTAGCGCCGGTAGGCTTTCTTGAGGGGCCTGGATGGTAGTCGGCCCCAACCCGTCATGGCGCAGGCAAGTGTTTTTCATAGTGGCGCCATCTTTTCTACAGGTGACTGAGAAAGCAAAGGTTGAATTGAGTTGGTCTGCACATGTGGAAGGCTGCAATGTCACACCTCTGTCTGTATGTCTGTGTCCATCTGTCTGTATGTGTGTTTGTGTGTGTGTGTGTGTGTGTGTGTGTGTGTGTGTGTGTGTGTGTGTGTGTGTGTGTGTGTGTGTGTCTGTCTGTCTGTCTGTGTGTCTGTATGTGTGTGTATCTGTGTCTGTGTGCCTGTCTGTGTGTGTATCTGTGTCTGTCTGTGTGTCTGTCTGTGTGTCTGTCTGTGTGTCTGTCTGTGTGTCTGTCTGTGTGTCTGTCTGTCCTTGTAGCTTCATGTACTTTAAAGATATAGTGTGATTATTATTATTATTATTATTATTGTGATTATTATTATTATTATTATTATTATGATTATTATTATTATTATTATTATAGTAATAGTAGTAGTAGTAGTAGTAGCAGCAGCAGCAGCAGCAGCAGCAGCAGCAGCAGCAGCAGTAGTAGTAGTAGTAGTAGTAGCTCTAGTAATGATGGTAGTAATATTATGTAAGTATGTATGTATCTGTCTGTAGTAGTAGTAGGGGCTCTAAAAATGATGGTAGTAATATTATGTAAGTATGTATGTATCTGTCTGTAGTAGTAGTAGTAGTAGTAGTAGTTACCCCTGGTACAAAGACACACACACATTATTAATATGGAATCTTTATTCAAAACAGAACAAATCAAAATTTTGAAAACCTCAAAATAAACTTTTTTTTGAAGTTTCACATATTTGCTAAAAGTGCATCAGCCGCCACCCCCCCACACTGGAGGGGGGCGGCAGCCATGCAGGGGGCTGCCCGCTGCACTGAACATGAACTAAAACAAACTCTTGGCAACACGTAAAAGAAATAAAACTCTAAAACGAGTCGGCGGTGCGAGTGGCCGCCCTGCCCTACCCTGCCTTGCCCTGCCTTGCCTGGCCTTCCTGCGCCGCTCCTAAACTACACGGACTAGCTAGACCACAACATAAGCAAGACGCCGCTACGAACGGAAATTCAGGAATGACTAAATTACGGATGGAAATTCCTCTCAAGAACACGGAGTAGAAAAAATACTAATTCACATATACTTCTAAATTCATGAATAATAATTTGAATTTCTCTTAGAGTGGAAAAATAATCCACAAGAACTTTTTAAATTCATGAATAATAATAATAATAAAAATATGCTGGAGTAGAAAAATAGTAGTGACAAAATCTTTAAAGTCATGAATAATAAGATTTAAAATGTTTTGAAGGTTCAATATATAAATATGAACAGTTTATCGAGTAATTCACTGAGTAGATAAAAATGATCATTCACAAGAACCTTTTAAAGTGATGAATGATAATATTGATCTCTCTCAACAAGATAAAGAAACTCTAATGATCATGTATAATTAGATGTATAAATTCCTGCAAAGAACAATTGAAGAAGACATTAGTAGAAAATATAGTAATTGACAATAACTTTTAAATTCATGAATAATAATAATAATGATTTTTTCTTCTAAAGAACACCAAAATTAATAGCTCACAAAACCTTCTACATTCACGGATACAAACTTTTTACTTAATCTAAACCTAAACTTTATAATAAATAACAGAAAATAATAAACTTTTTCAATGATAATAATTGACTTCCTCTAAACAGAATAAACACTCGAGCAGAAAATAAAATGATAAAGACAACTCAACTCATACCAAACGACAAAAATTCATGCATGCTAATATTAAATTCAAAAACAAAAGTATCAGTTCAAAATAAAACTTTTCTTGAAGCGCCTGTTAAAAAAAAGGACAAATTGGCGATCTAGTTCCACCTTTTTGTCCCGGCAACTCTCGCGCATGAATTAAAAAAAGTAAATAAATTCATCGATAAATTCCAGGCATTATTAATAATTCGTCTTTAATTAATTTCTAGTTCATGTTTCTTTTCACACTATTTTCTTTTTTTTTTTAAACTTATTCGTTTTTTTTTTCTGACAATTTTCTTTTTATTTTCAAGCTATTTCGTCTATCTGTTCAAAGACACGTAAATAAATAAACAAAAAGAGAAACATCAAAATTTTTCTTTCAATAAACATCTACTCATAAGAAAACTCAAAACCCTCAACATCAAAGAACATCAATAATAATAATAATAATGATAATAATAAACAGCAAAATTCATATAAAAACACACGAGGGAAAAACGGACTCAATTTCGCAGGACTTATACAATGCAAATTCATCTTCCTGACTGACTGACGGACTGACTAACTGAATGAAGGGACTGACTGACTGACGGACTGACTATGTAATCGGCCTGGCTCACACAATCTCCCATTAGCTTAATTAATATCACAAGTATATAGACTCGTAATGAACATGTAGTAAGGTCGATCGTAAAGGCGGGTAACGGATATGAAGAGTTAAGGTCGATTGTCAGGGCGGGATCTAGGCCATTTTTGTCCCTTAATAAGCACGCACACAGACACGGATACGCACATAGGGCCGGATGGGTGTATGTGTGTGTGGAGGAATGGAAAGGAGAAGGAGGAGTTTTGTTATAGTAGAAACAGGTCTTGTTGTCCATCTCTCTCCTACTCCTCCTCTTCCTCTTCCTGATATTCCTATTGATATTACTACTTCTCGTCCTCCTCCTCCTCCTTCTTCTTTTCCTTATCTATCTTCTTTCTTCTTCTTCTTCCTCTGTTTCTTATATATGAAAGGAAGAGAAGAGTTTTATTATGCAAGAAGAGGGTTGCTTTATCCCCCTCCTCCTCCTCCTCTTCTTCCTCTTTCTCCTACTCCTCCTTCTCCTTCTATTGCTCCATACAAGGCACTTGACCAGGCAGAATTCACAGCAATATTGACTCTTACTCACAAGGCACCACACACACACACACACACACACACACACACACACACACACACACACACAATATACAAGACTTATACTAATACTTAAATTCCTATACAAATCCCTCACTTAAGTCCTTTCATATATAATGTTTACATGACAAACTTTATACGTAAACAAACTAAAGATCTAATTGTTGATGTCCTTTTGTTTCTACATTGAACTAATAAAAACAATTATTTGCATTTGTGTGTGTAGAAATTGAGGGACTGTTTGTTCTTATATATAGCAACACATGCGGATACATACATACATACATACATACAGGGAGGTCTTATACGTAACAGGCTATCATGTATGGCTTTTGGTTGCCAGACGTGTCACAGACGAGTCACAGACGAGTATGTATCGGGCCACAGAGGTCATGGTTTAGTTAGTAGAGTTTGAATGCATACACCGAGGACTTTTTGAGCGAACATATCCATCTCTTTTTCACGTGTTTTTTTCAGTCGGGAGTTGGTTTCTTTGTCTCGTTTCCTTTATCCAACATTTTAATCACTTTCTCTCTCCTTCTTGAGCCAGTGTGTATCTTTTTCTGATGTATTTTCAAGCCTGGAGTTAGTTTCTTTACCTCACTTCCTTTGTCCGTAACATTTACTTTACCCAACTACATTTTTCTCCTTCTCGAGTCATTAGTTTTCTTTGTCTCAACTTTCATTATCCAACATTTTAATCACTTTCTCTCTCTCCTTCTTGAGCCAGTGTTTATCTTTTTCTGATGTATTTTCAAGCCTGGAGTTACTTTCTTGACCTCACTTCCTTTGTCCGTAACATTTACTTTACCCAACTATATTTTTCTCCTTCTCGAGTCATTAGTTTTCTTTGTCTCAACTTTTTTTATCTAACATTTTAATCACTTTCTCTCTCCTTCTTGAGCTAGTGATCTATATTCAGTCTAGTATTTCCACGATAGTAACCACTGCCATTCATTCATCACAAGTTACAAAGTCCTTCTCCTTTATCTTCCATTAAATTCTATAATTATTTTCTAGTATTTCCACTATAGTAACCTTGTATAGTATTGCCATTCATTCATCACTAAATTACAAAGTCCTTTTCTTTTCTCTTTCATTAAATTCTATAATTATTTTCTGGTATTTCCACTATAGTAACCTTGTATAGTATTGCCATTCATTCATCACTAAATTACAAAGTCCTTTTCTTTTCTCTTTCATTAAATTCTATAATTATTTTCTGGTATTTCCACTATAGTAACCTTGTATAGTATTGCCATTCATTCATCACTAAATTACAAAGTCCTTCTCCTTTTTCTTTCATTAAATTCTATTCTTATTCAGTCTAGTATGTCCACTCCTATAACAACCTCAAGTATTGGCATTCATCCATCACTAAGTCCATCAGTAAATCACAAAGTCCTTTTCCTCATCTTCCATTAAATTCTACATTAGTATTTTCAGTCTCAAGTGTCCACTCCTATAACAACCTTAAGTATTGGCATTCATCCATCACTAAGTCCATCAGTAAATCACAAAGTCCTTTTCCTCATCTTGCATTAAATTCTACATTAGTATTTTCAGTCTCAAGTGTGTAAGTGACCTCTAGTGTCCACCATTAATGGTTTTCTAAGTCAAATTTGTGTGTGTTCCTCCCTTCCTTGCAGCACATTCACACACTCAGTCATTCACTATATGCTATGGTTCTCCTTATCTATGGAAGTCAAGTGTTTTCCATTAGAGGTTTAAGTAGTGCAGTGTAACGTAACCTTTCTTTTTTCTCTAAGTTTCCCCAGTTTTTTCGAAGTCAAATTTATGTGTGTGTGTTCCTCCTTTTTCTCCTTCATTCATTCTTTTTCATTCTCAAAGTCTGTAATATTTCTTGCAAGCTTGAGTAGTGTAATTTAACCTCTCTATCCTAATCTTCACCATCAAAGTGTTTTTCTAAGTCAAATGCATGTGTGTGTTCCTCCTTTTTCTCCGTAACATTCTCTCTGTCAAGTATCTTTCATTTCAATCTTGAGTAAGTAATGTAACAATCTTTCTGTCTCACCACTCACTACAAGGTTTTTTTCATGGGTCAAATGTCTGTGTTTGTCCTTTTCCTGTGTCATACTTATAGATTCCTTCCTTCTCCACATACTCTCAAATAAGTCAGGTGTCTCCCATTACAAGTTTTAAGTACGTCATGTAATCTTTCCTTTTTTTCTTCTTTTCCTGTTAACGCATTCACACACGTATTTCTTCCTTCTTTATTCTCTCTAAGTCAAGCGTTTTTCATTATAAGAAGTCACGCACCCTCTCTCTCCTTATTTTCATCCCCTACAAAGGTTTTTCTAGTCAAATGTGTGTGTGTGTTTCTCCCTCTCCTTGTATCCATCCATTCACGCCCTCACTCACTCACTAATGTCTACACATCTATAATTTCTGTCGCTTATCCTTGAACCTTGAGCGAGCAATGTAAGCTCCTCTCCCTGGTGTGTCAGAATAGCATCATAAAGAAGATCTAAGCCTATTGTTATCCTATAAAAATACACTTCAATCCTTCTCCCTCCCTCTATATATCATTTGTCAAGAGCCCTTCCCTTCCCTCCCCTCCCTTCCCTTCCCTTCCCTTCAATGTGTCAGGTTTTGGTCTGAATATTAAGCCTACGAGTCAATGGTTAGTAGTAGTAGTAGTGGTGGTAGTAGTAGCAGTAGTAGCAGCCATAAGATACAGACCCTTGATAGCGTGTCCCTGCCTACAAGTTTGTCCAAGTAGCTGCCGGGGAGGAAGAGGAGGAGGAGGAGGAGCCAGAGGGGACAGTGGAGGGACCGAGAGTGGATGGGTTGAGGCGATGGTCCACTCGGCTCACTACTCCACCCAGGCCTCTGTTAGTGCTCCTTCCACCCACTCCACTGCCAAAGAGAGACAGCTTGCAAGACATCTCTGTGGGGGACGGACAAATGAAGAGCGATGAGAATAAGGGGAGAATATGGAAGGAAGGAATTAGAAAAGGTATTAGAATAGGAAGTAAAAGGAAGGAAGGAAAAGGAAGGAAGGAAGGAAAGAGAAGTTGATTTTGAGTGTGTATTTTATTTATAGTTATTTATAGTCATTTCATTATTTACCTTCAAACACACTCACACCTTTACGCAGCACACACCTTTTATGGCCATGAGGATGCGCTTGCGGTGTCCAAATATGGTGATGCCCAGCTCCTTGAGGTCGTGGTCTTCCAGCGTCATGAACATGTTGAGGTCAACCTCCTGTCCCGTGAACATGTCTGGTGAGGGAGATAAGGTTGAGAATAAAGGAAGGAAGAGATGTTGATAAAAGAACATTGAAGTGGAGAAAAAACTAATACTCTTTATTTTTCAACTATTCCTACTTTACTTATTATTATTATTATTATTATTATTATTATTATTATTATTATTATCAGCTATTCATATTGTTCTTCTTCATTTAAACTTATTTTTCCTCCTCCTCCTCCTCCTATTACTACTACTACTACTACTACTATTACTGGTACCATTACTATTTTTCCTCCAGAACTCCACTTTTTCCTCCTCCTCCTCCTCCTCTTCTTCCTCTCCTCCTCCTCTCTACCTCCTCACCTTCCCCTTATATCAACATCACACCAACACCACCACCTCACCACCACTCACCAATATACTGCGGCAACTCTATGTCCGTGAGTATTGAGGTTATGTCAAGGTGCTGGGCAGGGGCAGTGTGGCGGCCGGCGGTGGGCGTGACAGTTGAGAGGGTGTTGTCCCTGTCCCGTCGCTTCAACACACAGTCCATGAAGTTGCTGGCGGACAGGTTGACGTCAGGGCGCCCACTTAGGCCCATCAGAACCTTGTCGCTTGTTAGAGGATACTGGGATTGGAGGGAGAGGGGGGTTAGGTTAGTGATTGTCTGTCTGTGTGTCTGTCTGTGTTTCTGTCTATGTGTATGTCTGTGTGTATGTTTCGGTTTTTCTGTCGGTATCTATTTGTCTGTCTTTTTTTCTTTCTCTTTCTCTTCTCTCAAACTTATCTCTGCTGCTTTCTCTGTCTGTCATTTCCCTGTTTGTTTGTCTCTGTCTGTCTGTCTCTCTCTAACTAGACATAATGAACCTTCCATAACCAATTCTATTATATCTCCCTTCATCCTGTCAACACCACAAGCTAATAACAATCATCAGTTTCAGGTCATATTTTCCCATAGTCTGCCTTACAAAAACACACACACAGGAAATAAGACTCTTTGTTTCTTTCAATATCTGTCTCTCTCTCTCCTTAAGTTAACACCACAAGCTACTGTCAACAAACATAACATTTAAGGTCACATTTCCCTCTAGTCTGACTTACAAAAACAAACACTCACAGGGTATACATCTCTCGCTCTCTTTCTATCTGTCTCTCCGTCTCTCTCTCCGTCTCTCTCTCTCTCTCTCTAAGTTACCACCACCACCACCCTCAAACTCGGCCCTACGCATCACACACTCAAGGGACAGATTTACACTCACCTTATTCGCCACCTGGGCCATGTTGTGATAGTTGAGGCTGGCCACCGTCTGAGCAGAGGAGGCGGGGGACGTGTAGCCACTCAGTCCACTCACTCTTCCACCTCCGCTGCTGTCGTTACAACCACCACCGTCATTCTTCTGCTGCCAGGTGTCGCCCCACTCCTCTAGTCCATTCCTGGCCACTCCGTTCTATAGGGGAGGAAGAAGAAAGGGAGTCAATATCGATGAGGAGGTTTCAGGCCCCGGTCCGCCGCCGTAGCAGCACTCCACAAGGGGAGGTTGAAATTAGGGGTACTAGCATAGCAGGTATTGAAGTTGTTGTAGTAGGGGGAAATCGTAGTGGAAATAAGGTAGTTTAGTTAGTATTAGTGGTAGTATGTGTTGTAGAAGTAGTAGTATAATTAGTAGTAGTAGAGATATGATAATGCATGACTAACTGTAATATAAGGTTAGTTAGGTTAATATATGAGAAATAGAAATAGTAGCAGCAGTAGTAGTAGTAGTAGTAGTAGTAGTAGTAGTAAGTCAAATAGTTATGTATTAGTAGGTACATAACTGGATAGCTTGATTACTAAGGAAAAATAATAAATCTATACACTCAAAAAATACCAAAGATTATTACACACACACACACACACACACACACTAACACCTCATTTCCACACATACTTAAACAGCCCCCCACACACCTGCACACTGTCCTTGGCCTCCTGCAGCTTCTGTCGTATCATGAAGCCCGGCATGCTCTTGCTGAAGCCATAGCCAGACCAGCTGGAGGTGGGGGTGCGCGGGTTAGAACCAACGTCCTGCTTCATGGCCCGGGCAGCCTCCACCTTCTTGGAACTGTAGTCAGAGAGTGTCTTCTGTGCGGCCACGCGTTCAAGGTAATTTTTCTCGCACCCCGGCGCACGCCAGTCAAGGTCCTTCAGCAGTGCAGACAACGTATCCATGTCCGCCGAGGTCTGCGTTGCGTCCTCCGAGAAGTGGTTGAGGGGGGTGGCACAGGTGGTGGTGGGGGCGTTGGCAGCCGTGGTGGTGGGTGTGGCGGCAGTGGTGTTGGGGGGGAGGGTGAGCAGGGTCTGGTCTGGGGGCGAGTCGCAGGGGGAGTGTGACGGGGAGGAGAAGGAGCTGCCGCTGTTGGTGCTGGTGCCACACGAGAGCTCTGGGGAAGGCAAAAGGAAGGGGTAGAGTATATAATATAGTCCTCAGATTAATAGACAGCGAGGTATAAGTAAGAAATAAAGTACGAATGACATCTAGCTATATAGGCATAATTAGTGTTCTTCCAGTTTCCTAAATAGAGATAGCGAGGGATAACTAACTGAAACTACTATTGCCAGCTAATATTCAGTATTAACGTACCCAAGGTCACAAGATTAAGAGACAGAGAGGGGTGACTAAAACAAAAACAAGTCAGCTAGAGAAGATAAAATGGGTACTTTATTTTTTTTACAATGGAGATGGCTCAAGGGCAACAAAAAGTGTAGAAAAAAAAAGCCTGCTACTCACCGCTCCCATAATAGACAAAAGTAAAGAGTGGCCAAAAGAGAGGTCAATTTCGCGTGTCATAGTGCCAAATCTTGCATAGGAAAATTATATCTCTTATCACTGCGTTCTCTGAGATAGACCTGATAGACGGAGGGATGGACAGACAGCAAGTGACACCATAATTATACAGAACACTCAGTGAAGAGGGAAGGTGAGTGCCAGGGAGTGCTATATAATGTGCCATAAGGAGGGTCAGATTGCATTAACGAGCGTAATTATGATCAAATGACAAGTATGATAATGATGACGATGATAAAATAAATAAATAAAGAGCAAAGGTGAGTGCCAGGGAGTGCTAAATAATGTGCCATAAGGAGGGTCAGATTGCATTAATGAGCATAATTATGATCGAATGACAAGTATGATAATGATGACGATGATAAAATAAATAAATAAATAAATCATCAAGGGAGAACTCACCGCCATTAGCCAGCGATATTCCCTTCATGCTGAGGACAAAGGAGTCGAGGTTGGCGGCCACTGATCCACCGCTGCCAGGGAAGGCGTGTGGGGGCGGCAAGATGTAGTTGTTGTTATTATTGAAGCCGCCGAGGTTGTGGTGATTGCTGTTGTTGTTGTTGTTGTAGTTGACGGCACCATTGCAGAACGGGTTGCCGTTGTAGAAGGTGGCTGTTGAGGGAGAGAGGGAGGGTGGGGGGTTAGTGGTGTGTGTGTGTGTGTGTGTGTGTGTGTGTGTGTGTGTGTGTGTGTGTGTGTGTGTGTGTGTGTGTGTGTGTGTGTGTTACGAAATGCTCAAGAAGACAGGCTCGTAAAACTACCCGTGAAAATTCTACTAACACAACCTCAAAAAAGCCTTGTCAAATAATAATAATAATAATAATAATAATAATAATAATAATAATAATAATAATAATAATAATAATAAACGGTTTATTAAGTGATTGCAGCTGTTAAGCTGAAAATATCCAATCTAGTGTCCTTAACCACGGTTCCCATCTCTCTTCCTCTTAAGTAGCTTTCCATTCAGCACTTCATTTTCCCTCTCAATCCTCCCTTATTTTCTAGTTTCCACAGCAGTCTTGAATGTGGAACTTTGTCAAATGCCTTCATTAAGTCTAGGTAAATGCAATCCACCCATCCGTCTCTTTCCTGTAATTTGTCCGTCACTCTTGAGTAAAAGCTCAGCAAGTTTGTCACACATGAGCGGCCTTTCCTAAACCCATATTGATTGTTTGTGATTAGATTATGTTCTAGAAATCTCATCCATTGTTCTTTTATTAATTTCTCACATATTTTGCATACTACACTGGTCAGAGACACTGGTCTGTAATTTAGGGGTTCTTCCTTTTTTCCACTTTTGTATATAGGTACCACTTCTGCCCTCTTCCACTCCCTAGGCACTGTGCCCGTTTTAATTGAGCACCTAATGATGTCATATATCGGGCCAACTAGCTCATTTCTGCATTCTTTAAGTATAAAACCTGAAACTCCATCCGGTCCCACGGCCTTCCCTTCTTCCAATTCCCCCAATAGTTTTTTTATCTTCTCTTTATCTATTTTGACCTCTTCCATATATACACCTAAGTTGTTTTCTTGTGGTTCATTAAATATTGATTCTTTGGTAAACACTTGCTGGAATTTTTTGTTAAATAATTCCGCCATGCCTTTGTCTCTCTTTTCTTTTGCCTTTGCACATCTTGCATTAAACCAGTCCTTTTTAGCCCTCTCCCTCGGTCTGTATTTTGGTACGAACTTCAGAACACCTGTGTTGTACACATTGTATCTTCCATCTAACTCAATTTGGATGTTTTCTTTTAGTTTAGTTTCAGTTAGGCAAACTATCATGGGATCCCTCTCTTTTAGATAATCTTGCAGCTCTATTTTACTAGAGATCAACCCATCTACATTTGTGTACATTATTCTTATTCCCCTCTCTGTATCTTTCTTATCTAGTTTTTGCTCCCCTTTCTCTTCTCCCTTATGAACCATTTCTTGATTCGATCCCCTGAAATTCTCCAAAAAAATGCTTTTTTCTTCCTCAGATCTTGCGTTATTTTTTACTTTTGACTCTGCCAGTAATTCATTCCATTTCATCCTTTCTTCTTCATTTCTATTTTTCTTTATATATATATATATATATATATATATATATATATATATATATATATATATATATATATATATATGTATCCTTACATCCTTCCGTTTCTTTTAGTTTAGTTGTTCTATATAGTATGTCTTCGGCTGCCATTTGTGATTTTAGTTTTAACTTAACTGGTCTAGTTTTCCCTTCAATAAATGGACCCATTCTATAAATCTCGTCTACTTCCTCCTCGATACTCTGTCTTTCTGCATCATTTAGGTTCTTGAGCAGGTCTTTGACCGATTTCAGTTCCTCTTTATCTCTTTTTGGTTTATATGTTATATTCTTTTCTTTCATCCCAAAAATAATAACACTTTTTTTTGTCCGCTACTTCTCTCACTAATTCTTCATTTTTCTTTAAGGCCTTGACTACCTCTTTCTCCATGTCTTCTTTATCCTCTTTCTTTTGCTGTTCTATTACTTCTCTTAGGCTTACATTTGCTTTTTCATTCTCCACTCTCCACGTCTTCACCTCTTCTCTAACTCTTTGTTCTTCTTTGTTCACCAGTTCCTTCAGGTTTTCATTTTCCTTTCTTACCACTCCCAAACCTTCCTTCATTGATCTTTTGTACTTTGCTACTTTTTCCTTTAGCTCCTCATTTTCCTTAATCAATTTCTTCTCATTTTCCTCTAGTCGTTTTATCCTATTTCTCAGGTCGCTGTGGAATACTCTATTCTGCTCTTCTTCCTCATCCCTTCTCTTTACCATGCTGATCCATTTATCCAGTTTTCTTTCCATCAGTAGCACTCTCTTGTATAATGTCGTCTCATTTCTCGCAAATCCAGAGAACTCAGCAGAAGTACCTCCAGCCTCGTACTCACTTTCCTCCCCGCTCTTGTAGTCTCCTCCTCCTGCTCTTCCTCTTCTGCTTCTTGGCGTGTTCCATCCCTGATCTTCCTCCTTCTTACTCATCATACTAAACTGCACTTATGGAGACCCACTGAACCAACATTAGCGCAGCCCAGGCCTCTGCAACACTACGCCGGGTATATTTCCTCCTCTCCAGCTGGCGTTGATCGAGGATTGTGTCTTTTCAACGGCTCGGAGCGGAGCGGCGCAGTTGTTTACTCCTCGACGGCTGACATGTGTGTGTGTGTGTGTGTGTGTGTGTGTGTGTGTGTGATATCAATTTACACCTACATACTCTGGTCAATAAACTATCCTTTCATCTATCCATCTAGCTATCTGTCTATCTATCTATCTGTAATCAAATTTCCTAAATAAACAAAGTAAATGAAATGCAACACTACAGGTCACAGAGGTCAAAGGTCAGTCACAGGTACTCACAAGTTGGGGACATAGGGTCATGACGAGGGTGTGACAGTAGCGTGGTGGTGGTGACGGAGGAGGTGAGGCCGCCCCAGAGAGAGGTGTTGGAGAGGGAGTTGAGCTGGGGTGTGGGGGGAGTGGGGGTGTTGGTGGGGGAGGGGGAGGGGAGGGGGGAGGGGTCACCTCGGTCGCCCCCCGTCCACCCTACGAGGCCATGGCAAGCTACAAGGAAAACGACAGACAATGACAACAAAAACAGGAAAATAATGACAACAAATAATAGAGAAAAATAATAAGAAAAGGGAAAGGGAAGTAATAAATAACATACAAAAGGAAAATAAATATATACTGAAAGAAATGAGAATGTTTCCTTACTAATGGGACTTTCTATGCAACAAAGTGAGGTCATTCTGTGTTGATTTATACCATAAGACACTGGCTATTAGGTGTTTGAAGATACCCTAAACTTAACCTAACATAACCTATCAAAACCCCAAAACAGTTACTATAGGTCTTGACTCAGAAAATTCATATATGCTTCCTTACTAATGGGACTTTCTATACAACAAAGTGAGGCCATTCTTTATTGATTTATACCATAAGACACTGGCTATTAGGTGTTTGAAGATACCCTAAACTTAACCTAACATAACCTATCAAAACCCCAAAACAGTTACTATAGGTCTTGACTCAGAAAATTCATATATGCTTCCTTACTAATGGGACTTTCTATGCAAGAAAGTGAGGTCAATCTGTGTTGATTTATACCGTAAGACACTGGCTATTAGGTGTTTGAAGATACCCTAAACTTAACCTAACATAACCTATCAAAACCCCAAAACAGTTACTATAGGTCTTGACTCAGAAAATTCATATATGCTTCCTTACTAATGGGACTTACTATACAACAAAGTGAGGCCATTCTTTATTGATTTATACCATAAGACACTGGCTATTAGGTGTTTGAAGATACCCTAAACTTAATCTAACCTCAGTCACACACACACACACACACACACACACACACACACACTCACAGTTCAGGTTGTGCACCGAGCTTGTGACATGGTACAGGGAAGGGATGCTGGCTTTGGGAATGGTCGCCTCCACCTTGTTCAACATCCGCCAGGCTTCATACAGGTTCTCTGGAGGGGGACAAAGGGAAGGTTAGAAGACATTATTATGATTATTATTATTATTACTATTTAGGTCCATGAAAAGAATCAAGGGGGATTAAAGTGTGGATACGTACCCTAGCATGCTCCTCTCTGACCAGACATGGAGACTGAAAAAATGTTAACTGATTGCAAAATAAGAATATAATGATTTCTTTCCTTCTTTACTCCCCTCTCGCTCTCTCTCTCTCTCACTCTCTCTCACACTCTCTCACACTCTCTCACTCCCTCCCTTTCCTTCCATTCTGTTCATTCCCTCCCTTTCCTTCCATTCTGTTCATTCCCTCCCTTTCCTCCCCTCCTTGTCCCTCCATTTCCTTCCCTCCCTGTCCCTCCCTCCCTCTCCCTCCCTGACCTGCATTCCTCTCAGCTGCCTTCACCACCACAGGTCGGCGTCCATCGGGTCGACTGGTCTTGATGATGATCTGCACGTCCAGCATCTGCATCATCTGGGTCACCTCCGCCATGTCCGTCACCGTGCCCGCCGCGAGGTCGAACATCAGCACCAGCGGAAGGGAGCCCTGTGGAGGAGTGGAGGAATGAGGTAATGGGGAGGACAAAGATAGATTACATAGGAAGGAGAGGCAGAAGGAATGAGAAAAGGGAGACTGGAGAAATGGTAAGGTAATGGAAGGAGAGTACACAGACCAAGTAATGGAAAAAAACACAGAAAAAGATATACGGAAGAGCACACAGTGATACATAGGAAGGATACATAGGAATGATAGGCAGAAGGAATGGGAAACTAATGGGAAAGTAAACAAATAGATAGACAGGAGTAGTAGTTGGGTAATGAGGGAAGGTACACAGACCGAGCGATGGAAAAAAACACAGAAAAAGATATACAGAAGAGCACACAGTGATACATAGGAGGGATACATAGGAACGATAGGCAGAAAGTATGGGAAAAGGGACAGACTGGAGAAATGGTTGGGTCATGGAAGGAGAGTACACAGACCAAGTGATGGAAAAAAAACACAGAAAAAGATATACATAAGAGCACACGGTGATACATAGGAGGGATACATAGGAACGACAGGCAGAAAGTATGGGAAAAGGGACAGACTGGAGAAATGGTTGGGTCATGGAAGGAGAGTACACAGACCAAGTGATGGAAAAAAACACAGAAAAAGATATACATAAGAGCACACGGTGATACATAAGAATATACATACACACTCACACAAACTACATGATAAATAGGGCATGCAGAACCACAGTAGCACCACTCACGATAATGTTTTGTCGCGCGAGGTACACGTTCTCAATGGAGCCGGAGATGGTGATCGTGGACTTCTTGATCTGGGGCAGCGAGGAGTCATTCCAGTCCGGGAAGGTGATGCTGGCGACGGACAATGTAGGAGGAATATTAACTGTTACTCTGGAAAGCTCATGTTAAAGTGTAATGGCAGAGATGGTTCCAGGAGGAGGAGGAGGAGGTGGAGGAGGAGAAAGAAGGTGATTGTAATAGAGGAAATCAAGGTAACATTAGTAAGGGGATAGAGGAGAAGGAAGGTGATTATAAGGAGAAAATCAAGGTAGCATTAGTAAGGGAAGGAGGAAGGTGATTATAATAGAGGAAATCAAGGTAACATTAGTAAGGGAAGGAAGAGGAGGAGAAGAATGGAAGCAAAAGTAATATTAATGGTGGGGAACAAGATACGAGTGTGCATCTCTTGAAAAAATAAAATAATAATGGAAATAAAATAATAATGTAATAATATGAATCAACAACTTCGGAACACTGATGTCAAAATATCAACGCATAGTCGTAAGATCAATTCCATATCTTGCATCCGATGTGCTTAACCTTTTCCCCCTTGACACATACTTGGTTGAGGTGCGGTGCATGATGCGCTTCATGTGCTCGTGGTTGCGGCCCATGACGAAGGCGTGGTGCTGCGGCGACACCTCCATCGTCATCTGGATGGGCACCTGGTTCTGAAGGGGGGGAGGGGGATAGCAGGTGAGTGTCTAGCAATAAGGATTTGAGGTCAGGAAAAAGTGAGGGACTCTAGACCAATAAGGTTTAAACATGTGTGGAGGAGAGAGAGATGCTGGGAATATCAGAAGGTTGGTGGACATAGTTTGGACATGTGTAGAGGAGGCAGAGAGAGAAAGAAGGAGAGATGCTGGGTATGGGAGAAGGATGCTGGAGATGGTTAGGACATGCACAGAGGAGGCAAAGAGAGATGCTGGGTATGGGAGAACGATGATGGGGATGGTTAGGACATGTGTGGAGGAGAGGGAGAGAGATGCTGGGAATATCAGAAGGCTGGTGGACATAGTTTGGACATGTGTAGAGGAGGCAGAGAGAGAGAGAGGGATGCTGGGAATATCAGATGGTGGATAGTTTGGCCATGTAAAGAGGAGAGAGAGAGAAGGAGAGATGCTGGGTATGGGAGAACGATGCTGGAAATGGTTAGGACATGTATAGAGGAGAGGGAGAGATGCTGGGAATATCAGGATGGTGGACATAGTCTGGACATGTGTAGAAAAGAGAAGAGAAGAGAAGAGAGAGAGAGAGAGAGAGAGAGAGAGAGAGAGAGAGAGAGAGAGAGAGACAGAATGCTGGGTATATCAGAAGCATTGTTAGGACATACTACACAATCACATCAATAAGACATGCTAGGGAGGGGTCAGGTCAGGTCAGGTCACACACTCACAGCCAGGTTGCAACAGTAGGCCTGCAGAATGTGTTTGGTTGCATCAATGACATTCTGGGCCTCCTCCTCACTCCCTCGCACCACACCAACCAGAGTCATCTCCTTCAGCACCCTCAACTCAACCTGGGGAAGGGAAGGGAAGGGTTGTAGAGAAGGGGAGGGGAAGGGAAGGGAAGGGAAGGGGAGGGGAGGGGAAGGGAAGGGAAGGGTTGTAGAGAAGGGAAGGGAAGCGGAAGGGAAGGGTTGCCGGGACGGGACGGGTTGCAGGGAAGGGAAGGGAAGGGTTGCAGGGAAGGGAAGGGAAGGGTTGCAGGGAAGGGAAGGGAAGGGTTGCAGGGAAGGGATGAGAAGAATTGTAGGGAAAGGAAGGGAAGGGAAGGGAAGCAAGGATAAGGAAACGAAGGAAAGAGAAAGATTAAAAATTATATTAAAGCAAAATGTAAACACACACACACACACACACACACACACACACATACAAACCCCCCCCCGCAACAAACACACAAACACCCCCCGTACACACACACACACACACACACACACACACATACATACCTTAACCCCAAAAGTACTCTGCACATGTAGCACCAGCATGGTCGAGTCCACAATGGCACCGCTGAACTGGACGGTGGAGAGGATGGTGAAGTTGAAGTCCAGGGGCGTGAGGCTCCTGATGGCCTTGCGTGCCTCCTCCAGGCCGTGCAGGTCCTCGCCTCGGCTGTTGATGCTCACCTGGTTGCTCTTCCTCATCTCACTGCTCTTGTTGCCGTCAGGGAAGTGGATGGTCACGCCTGGATGAAGAGGAGCATAATGGGAGGAAGTGGATGGTCATGCCTGGAGGGGGAGGAAGTGGAGAATAATGGAAGGAAGTGGATGGTAATACCTGGAGGGGGGGGAGGAGGAGGATAATGGAAGGAAGTGGATGGTCATGCCTGGAGGGGGAGGAAGAGGAGGATTATAATGGAAGGAAATTGGTCATGCGTGGAAGAGGAGGAGGAGGAGGATAATGTAAGGAAGTGGATGGTCACGGCTGTAAGAGGAGGTTAATGGAAGGAATTCAAGGTGACATTACAAAGGGAAGGAGGAAGAGAAGAAGAATGGAAGCAAAAGTAATACCAATTTTGGGGAAGCAAGATATGAATGTGGAACCCTTGAATAAATAAAAATAAATAAATAATGGAAATAAAATAATCGATGTAATAAGATAAATCAACACCTTCTCAACACTGATGTCATAATATCAACCAATAGTCACATGGACAATCAATAATAATGACAATAATATTAATAGTAATCATAATAATTAAAATAACACAATAACTCTTAGGGAGATTGTAGCCATGTTCAACTACTGTTATGAGTATTCTCTCTCTCTCTCTCTCTCTCTCTCTCTCTCTCTCTCTCTCTCTCTCTCTCTCTCTCTGTCTCTCTGTCTCTCTGTATTCCTCCTCCTCCTCATCTCCTCTGTCCTCCACTCCTTCCTCTTTCTCTCTTTCCTTCTTTCAATGTTGTCCACTCCTTCAATCATTCATTCCTACTCCTTTCTTCTTCACACATTCCTTCATTCACTCCCTCTCTCCCTCCCTCCCTCCCTCCACCTGTCTCTCGGTCTCACCTGTTCTCTTGACCACAGGTTGAATGGTGTTGCCCCCCTTGCCGATGATGTGTGAGTGGTGCGTCCATGAAACGTCCATCTTCATAGTCACCTGGGAACACACAGACGATAGAAACAGTGCTGGCAGGGGTCAACACATACAGAAGGAGTTGGTGAAGGTCAACACAAACAGAACTGGGATAATGGGATAGGTGTTCATTATAGTAAACAGAATTCAATCCCATCTTACTCTGTTGGGGGGTTCCAGATACTGCCGCACCAGTGACCCAGCGATCTTCACTGTCTCAGCTGACCCCGTGACCCTCACATGTGGGTCTGGAAGGAGAGAAAATGGGAAAAAAGAAAATTTAGTTTAGTCGGCGCAACATCTGTGGTTATATGCTGGAGAGAGACAGAAGGGGAAGGAATTATAGAAGGGAATAGATACCAGGAGACGGGACACAACCCCCGATTAATACCTGGTACCCATTCACGGCTGGGTGGACAGGGGTGTAGGGTATCAGAAAAGCTGCCCAAATTTTTCCACTCCACCCAGGAATCGAACCCGGGCTCTCTCGGTTGTGAGCCGAGTGTGCTAACCACTGCACCACGAAGCTCCCCAGAGAAAATGGAGTTAGGGGTAGACTTGTTTATGGGAATTAATAGAGGCGGAGAATGTTACAGGGAAACTGAGGATTAAAGAGATGCTGAGAGAGAAGACTGGGAGAGGAAGGGAAGGGAAATGAAAAAAGAAAAAAGAACATGAGGGAATACAGTATTACTTATTACTGTTGTTGACTAGCCTGTACCTGGTATAGTATTAAATGCTGACTGCTTAAAAACATGCTCTATAAAGACTTGCTTCCTGCACCACAGACCATGGGCTAATACTGAGAGGTTTATGAAAAAATGCAATGTTAGTATCTTTATAAGCCTAATCCTATAGTCTACTTAGGCTGACAACTGTAAATAAATCTGGAAGGGACTTTTACTATATAGGAATTTTACTATACTACGACTTATTCCTGGAGGGGGTTGTAGCAAAGGGTTTAAAAACTATTGGACTAAACTGCAGCCAATATATATTAACCACATTGTACCTGACATAGTAACACAAGACACCCTAGAACCATGTTATCTTAAGGTTCAATGGGTAGACCTCTTGCCTTCCTACACCTTACAGATATTAATGAAAAAAGAACTGTACTTACTACCATTATTATTGTGAACTAGACTTGTAGCTGATATAGTGAACACATTCTACCTGACACAGTAACACACAGACACCCTAGAACCATGTTATTTAAAGGTTCAATGAGTTAGATCTTCCCTTCCTACGCCTTACAGATATTAATGAAGAAAGAACTGTACTTATTACCATTATTATTGTGAACTAGACTTGTAGCTGATATAGTGAACACATTCTACCTGACATAGTAACACACAGACACCCTAGAACCATGTTATTTAAAGGTTCAATGGGTTAGATCTTCCCTTCCTACACCTTACAGATATTAATGAAGAAAGAACTGTACTTATTACCATTATTATTGTGAACTTAACTTGTAGCTGAAATAGTAATACACAGACACCCTAAAATCATGTCATCTAAGTGTTCAATGGGTTAGGTCTTCCCTGTCTATGCCTTACAGATATTAATGAAGAAAAAGCTGTAATTATTATCATATTATTGTGGACTAAACTAGACTTGTAGCTAATATATATAGTTAAACACATTGTACCTGAAACAGTGATTATAGACACTCTAAAATCATATTATCTAAAGGTTCAATGGGTTAAGTCTTCCCTTTCTACGCCTTACAGATACTAAGGAAGAAAAAGCTGTATTTATTATCATATTATTGTGAACTAGACTAGACTTGTAGCTAATATATATAGTTAAACACATTGTACCTGAAACAGTGATTATAGATACCCTAAAATCATGTTATCTAAGTGTTCAATGGGTTAGGTCCTCCTTTTCTACGCCTTACAGATACTAATGAGGAAAAAAGTATGTTTGTTATTGTTAAGATAGTGTAGGGCTCTTCCTGCACCCCTCCCCCCCCCCTGCCTGGCTTATCAGTAAGCTGAAAAACTGCCTCACTTATCTCTAGAAAAGACTTACATCATTGCATCATTGTTGTTATCATTATTATTATCATTGTTATTATTGCTGTTGTTTTTAATCCTTTGTCTGGATATATATTTTTTCACTTCATAGCTTTCTTTTAAACTACTACTACTACTACTACTACTACTATACTTACAATAATACAAATACTATTACAATCAACAGCATAACAATACATAGTAATAATGTAGAAATAACTATACTACTACTAATATTACTAATACTATTATTAATACTATTACTACTACTACTACTACTACTACTGCTGCTACTGACCTTCTTCCTCATCAGGGGGAAGGTGGATTTCAATGTCTCCTGCTAACGCATCCATTTTGAAGAGCAGGAGAAGGGAAGGGAAGGGAAGGGAAGGGAAGGGATGGAAAGGGATGGGAAAGGATGGAATGGAGAGGAGAGAAGAGGGAAGGAAGGAAAAGGGAGGAAAAGGAAGAGAAAGGAAAGTGAAGAGAAGGAAAGGAAATGGAAGGGAAAGTGAAGAGAAGGAAAGGAAAGGGAAGGGAAAGTGAAGAGAAGGAAAGGAAAGGGAGGGGAAAGTGAAGAGAAGGAAAGGAAAGGGAGGGGAAAGAAAGGAAAAGAAATGGAAGGAAAAGAAAGAAGGAAATCAAGAAGGAAGGAAGGAAGGAAGGAGGAAAGGAAGGAGGGAGAAGGGAAGGGAATTAAAGGGAGGGAAGGGAAGGGAAGAAAAGGGAAGGAAAAGAAAATGAAGGGAAGAAATAGAAACAGGAGGGAGGGAAGAAAGAGAGGAAGAGGAGGGAAGGGAAGGGAATTAAGGGAAGGGAAGGG
>NC_066568.1:9512468-9517468 GCF_024679095.1 Eriocheir sinensis | reverse complement strand
AGAAGAAGAAGAA
This sequence comes from Eriocheir sinensis, assembly GCF_024679095.1. Taxonomy (NCBI): domain Eukaryota; kingdom Metazoa; phylum Arthropoda; class Malacostraca; order Decapoda; family Varunidae; genus Eriocheir; species Eriocheir sinensis. Next base: position 9,517,455 of record NC_066568.1, on the reverse strand, counting down.
GAAGAAGAAGAAGAAGAAGAAGGATATGAAGAAGCATTAATCAGTTTCTATAATAATTCTTCCACTTCCATTAATTATTCTTTGCTAATATACTCTTTAATAACTTGTAGTGTATTTTCTTAATCATTTTTTAATATAAATATCATATACTATCATTTTTCTTATCAATTCTGTCCCTTTTTTTAATATTTTCTTTATTTTTTCTTCCTGCTTTCAATAATATTTGTCTAATTTTTTTTTGTTAATATTTACTATTTTATATATTCTACCATTCTTCTTAGCCTTGCATAGTTAATCCATCTGGCAACAAGGATTCATTATAATTCTGCTTAGAACATGTATTTGAGTTTATTATAATTCAATTTGATACATACAATGCTATTTAATTTAACTTCACTTGTACTTTGTCTTTCCTCTGTTTTTAATACAATTTATCTTTCAAGTGTTTTTATCCATTTTAAATTCATCTATTGTTACTATGTTCTATGTATGATTTTTTTTTTAAATCTTATTCATTAACAAAAAAATGGGTGCTATGTCTTTTTTTACCTATTTTTCAAGGTGTTTTAACAATGTGCTTAGATCCATTAACAGACGGTCTTGTTTCCCATGATGAATTATTATTAGGTTTAACTTTATTGCTATTATTGCCTTTAAGTTCGTGTCAAGGTTATGGACTGCACAATTAATGACCTCTTAGAACATTCATTAAGAGACATCATTTACTTTTCCATCATCAATTCTGTAAGTTTGAATTTGTTGGTAATTAACACTCGATCACTGCCTATAGCTATATGTCCCTACTACAAGCTTTATCTGCACACTTGTATATTATTTCCGAAGATGTTATTGAAGAGAGAGAGAGAGAGAGAGAGAGAGAGAGAGAGAGAGAGAGAGAGAGAGAGAGAGAGAGAGAGAGAGAGAGAGAGAGAGAGAGAGAGAGAGAGAGAGAGAGAAAAAAATGAGTGTAGTGGAAGGAAAGGAAAGGAGGGAAGAGATAGAAGAGAGAGAGACAGGAATGAAGCGAAAGAAGGAAAGGGAGAGGAGACAGAGGAAAAGAGAAAGATTTAAATGAAGTGAGGGAAGAAGAGAGAAAGAGACAGAAGAGATAGAGAATGAAAATGTGAATGAAATGAGAATGAAAAAAGGAGAAAATGAGATAGACAGAAGAAGAATTAGTGTAGGTGCCACGAGTTAGCATTCTTTAAAACTCCCCATCATGATTTTTTTTGTTATGTATTTATCTGTAATTATTTTGAGTAGCCTTCTAGTGTTATCTTATTCTCTTATCTATCTCCCTACACACACACACACACACACACACACACACACACACACACATACACACACACACACACACACACACACACTCAGTCTTCACATAATAAATCCAAATAATATATAATAGTAATAATAAAAAATAACACCAATATCAATAATTATGCACAACCACGTCCACCACCACCATTTCCATCACCACACCACCACCACCACCACCACTGCTCCTATCACCACTATCACCACCACCACCACCACCACCACCACTGACAACCACCTCCTGAGAGAGTTGCACCATTACTGCCACCATCACCACCACTCCACAACACCGCTTGTCTAAGAAGGTCTCTCTCTCTCTCTCTCTCTCTCTCTCTCTCTCTCTCTCTCTCTCTCTCTCTCTAATTCTTCATCTTCCTTCACCATGATAGATCTTCTCTCCCCTTTCTCCAAATAATAATAATAATAATAATAATAATAATAATAATAATAATAAGAAAAAGAAGATGAAGGAAGAAAAGAGAGGAAAAAGGAGGAGGAGGATAGTACTTATAATAATGATACTGTATTTTACTATTACTTCTACTAATAATAATAACAATAACAATAATAATAATAATAATAATAATAATAATAATCCTACCATGCCTGGGCGCTGGGTAGGCTTGAGGGAAGTGCAGGTTATTATAGAAAGGCTGTCGACCCTTCTCAAACTTGTAGTACCGTGGTGGTGGTGGTGGTGGTGGTGATGGTGGTGGGTGGTGAGGTGGTGGGTGGTGAGGTGGTGGTGGTGCAAAGTAAAACTGATGCAGTGGTGTTAGTGGTAGAGGATAGAGCAGTGGTGGTTGTGGTTGCTGGAAATACAGTATTGGTTGGGTTGGTGGTAGTGGTGGTGGTGGTAGTGCACAGAGTATATGTGGTGGTGGTGGTGGTGGTGGTAGTGAGTCAGTGATGATGGTTACTGAGGAAGTTATCGGACTACAGCAAGTGGAGTCTAGTGGTGGAGGTGGTGAGTCAGTGATGTTGGTGGTGGTGGTGGTGGTTACGGAGGTAGTATTCAGACTAGTGCAAGTGGAGTTTAAGAGTGGTGATGAAGGTGGTGGTGGTGGGTGCAGTGGTGGTGGTGGTGCTTCTTGTGGTGGTGGTGGTTGTTGTGGTGGTGGTGGTGGGTGCAGTGTTGGTTGTGGTGGTGGTGGTGATGACATTATGGAGATGATTGGGTGAGGAAACTCTGACTTGTTCTTGGGAGGAGGGTGGTGGTGGTGGTGTTGTTGAGAGCTGTGGTGTTGGTGGTGGTATTGATAGATGTGGTGGTGGTGGTGGTGGTGATGAAAAACTGGGGTGTTGGAGATAATATATGTGGTGGTGGTAGTGGTGGTGATCAACTCTGCAGTGGTGGTGGTGGTGGTGATGTCGATGACTGTGGTGGTGGAGTTGAAAGCTGTGGTGGTGGAAAGCTGAGGTAGTGAAGTTGATGAAACCTATGGTGGTGGAGATGAAGGCTGTGGTGGTGGAGTTGAAAGGTGTGGCGGTGGAGTTGAAAGCTGTGGTGGTGGAGTTGAAAGCTGTGGCGGTGGAGTTGAAAGGTGTGGCGGTGGAGTTGAAAGGTGTGGCGGTGGAGTTGAAAGCTGAGGTTGTGGAGTTGAAAGCTGAGGTGGTGGTGGAGTTGAAAGCGGTGGTGGTGGTGTTACTGGAATGTATGGTGGTGGTGACAGGTCCATGTGGTGGTGGTGGTGGTGATGAATTAGGCGGCAGGAGACATCACCTCAACACCAAAATGTGGAAAAATACCACCACCACACACACACACACATACACACACGGTCACTTTCGTTCACTTTCTTCTCAATTTTCCTTATTTTCCTGCACTTCCCGTCACTGGTGGAGCTTGCCAGGGGTGCAGGGGAGGCAGGCAGGTGTCAAGGTGCCGTGCCAGGGTCAGGGGTCAAAGATTAACTTGAAAATAATGACGTTTCAGGCGTTGGACAAGGTGCGCAGTTTGTCCTTTTTCACTTTTTCCTATTTTCCAGTCACTTCCAGGGGTTGCCAGGGGTACAGGGGAGACAGGCAGGGGTGAGGACGCCGTGCCAGGTCAGGGGTCAATAAGGGTCAAAGGTAATCCACAAAAACTTGAAAATAAAAAAAAAATTATAAGCGGCGTAGGCCATGGGGCGCGCTTAGTCACATGCGGTCTGTCATTTTCCATTTTTTTCCTACTTTTCCGTATTTCCCGTCACTTCCAGGGGTCACTATTGATGCAGGGGGAACTGACAAGTTTGGGGGCGCCGTGCCAGGTCAGGGGTCAATAGGGGTCAAAGATAATCCACAAAAAACTTGAAAATAATGAACTTTTTTGAGCTGGCGCTGGTACGCAGTCACACGCGGTCTCTCGTTTTGATTTTTTTTACCTACATTTCCGTATTTCCCGTCACCTCCAGGGGTCGCTATTGATGCAGGGGGGATTGGGAAGTTAGGGGGCGCCGTGCCAGGGTCAGGGGTCAAAGGTAATCCATGAAAAATTGAAAATAATAAACACTTTTCGAGTTGGCGTTGAAGGTGCGCAGTTAGTCACACGCGGTCCTTCCTTTTTCCACTTTTTTCCTACTTTTCCGTATTTCCCGTCACCTCCAGGGGTCGCTATTGATGCAGGGGGGATTGGGAAGTCAGGGGGCGCCGTGCCAGGGTCAGGGGTCAAAGGTAATCCATGAAAAATTGAAAATAATAAACACTTTTTGAGCTGGCGTTGAAGGTGCGCAGTCAGTCACACGCGGACTGTCCCTTTTCCACTTTTTTCCTACTTTTCCGTATTTCCCGTCACCTCCAGGGGTCGCTATTGATGCAGGGGGGTTTGGGAAGTCAGGGGGCGCCGTGCCAGGGTCAGGGGTCAAAGGTAATCCACGGAAAATCGAAAATCATGGAGGGTTTTGCGCACAACCTCCCTCGAGGATGACAAGAAAAAATGGACGCTTTTAAAATGGCGATCGAGTGACTTTTGGGTTTTTTTTCTACGATATTTAACATTTTGAGCTTTATTTCTCGGTTTGAATGCATTATAATAGTTTCTAATTAATCATAATCGTCGGGAATATTGTTTTATGTGGCTATTTCCCAGTATTTCCACATGACGAATTTCCGAAATCCACTTCTATTAACACCCACCCATTACCATTAACCTCCGCCGGCTCTAACCATCACCACTTAATTTACTGACCCCATTTACCTATTTTTCGATACCCCACATGACCCATTTCCAAAATCCACCCCCTCCCATTAACCCCCACCCATTGCCATGAACCTCCCCCCCTCTAACCATCACCACTTAATTTACTGACCCCATTTACCTATTATTCGATACCCCACATGACCCATTTCCAAAATCCACCCCCTCTCATTAACCCCCACCCATTGCCATGAACCCCTGCCCCCTCTAACCATCACCACCCAATTTGCTGACCCCATTTACCTCTAATTCGATACCCCATATGACCCATTTCCGAAATCCACACACTCCCATTACCTCCCACCCATTACAATTAAACCCCCGCCCATTACTATCAATCTCCTCCCCCTCTAACCATCACCACGTAATTTACTGACCCCATTTACCTATTACTCAACACCCCACATGACCCATTTCCGAAATCCACACACTCCCATTACCTCCCACCCATTACAATTAAACCCCCGCCCATTACTATCAATCTCCTCCCCC
>NC_066568.1:9479968-9507468 GCF_024679095.1 Eriocheir sinensis | reverse complement strand
AATCAACACTGGGGGAAAAAAGTACTATATGATGATGATATATGATGATTATGCGAGACTCAAATGTACAGAAATTATTTTATTTTTTCTGGCCTTCCCTGTTCTGGCAAGTTCTCCTTACTTTCACAAAACAGTCCATGAAAAGCCTAGTAACTTCTACAGCCTTTTCATACAGGCTTAAACGTATCTGGCACCCATTAATTAAGACTTTCCCAAGGCCACAGAGAAGATTAATCGGGTTTTCATGGGTGATTTTCCCATTCAAGGTACAGAAGTCATGTATAACTATCACCAGCATCGCAAAACTCTCCATGAAAAGCCCAGTAAATTATAAAGGCTTTTCATACAGGCTTTAAAGTATCGGGCTCCCATTAAACGACTATTTCCCAAGGCCGAGACGTCAATAGGTCCTCTCCTCTCCTCTTTATTCTACTTTTTTATTTTCTCCTCTTCAATCTTCTTTCTTTTCTCCCATCCGCCATTCTTTTTCTCCTCTCCTTAATTTGTTTTCTCCTCTTTTCTTCTCTTTCTCCTCTCCGCTCTTCTTTCTCCTTTTCCCTATATATGATTACGGACTTAATAATATCGTCTTGGCTGTTCGTTTGTTGTGTTATGAAGGGCGAGGAGACGACAACAAACAAGGGCTGGCTATCTTGTGCGAGGGAGAAGATATGCATGACTCACAGCACTCACTCACCCCACCCACGAGAGAGAGAGAGAGAGAGAGAGAGAGAGAGAGAGAGAGAGACAGACAGAGAAAAAGAAAATAGAGAAAAAGAATGAGAAAAAGAATGAAAGAAAAAGAGAGAGAGAGAGAGAGAGAGAGAGAGAGAGAGAGAGAGAGAGAGAGAGAGAGAGAGAGAGAGAGAGAGAGAGAGAGAGAGAGAGAGCACTTAATTAATGAAACGACCAATGACACCTAGAATAAGACTTAATTAGTGCTCGTCATTAACATTCTAACGGACTATTGCAACGGAAATTAGCACAGAGGTCGCGCGCACCTATATAATATATGGTCCTCAAATTAATAGACAGCGAGGTATAAGTAAGAAATAAAGTACTAATGACATCTAGCAATATAGGCATAATTAGTGTTCTTCCAGTTTCCTTAATAGAGATAGCGAGGGATAACTAATTGAAACTACTATTGCCAACTAATATATGGGCATCAATGGTGTTCAGTATTAACGTACCCAAGGTCACAAGATTAAAAGACAGAGGGGGGTGACTAAAAGAAATACAACAGGCAGCTAGAGAAGATAAACTGGGTATACTTTTTTTCTTACAAAGGAAACGGCTCAAGGACAACAAAAAGAGTACAGGAAAAAAACCCGCTACTCACCGCTCCCATAATAGACAAAAGAATGGCCAAAAGAGAGGTCAATTTCGGGTGGAGAGGGTTCAAGCATAGACATAATGGGTACTCCTTATCAACTCACCCAAGATCATGGCCTCCAGTTTCCTCCTGTCCACCCTGAATCGCTCCTCCATGCTGCCATCGTCCAGCTGGTGCAGGGACAGCTGGTCCACGCTGTTGCTGCGGCTGAGGCTCTCCTCGGAGAACACATCGCACACCGCCTCCTCATCCTGGTGATCGTGCTGGCGCATGATCCTTGATAGGCCCGTCAGTGGCAGAGATAAGGCACTCGTGTACAAACAAATGGTCAGAGTAGCGTCGCACAGCCCGCCCAAGCACTCTATCCACGGCCGGAGGATTGGAGGGACACGGGAACACACGGGTACGCCTTCTGGGGATATGTCAGCCCCGTCAGTGCAATAGATAAGACATTCGTGGTCAGGTAAACGGTCGGTCAAGTTGTACAGCCCGCCCAAGCACTCTATCCACGGCCGGAGGATTGGAGGGACACGGGGACACACGGGTACGCCTTCTGGGGATATGTCAGCCCCGTCAGTGCAACAGATAAGATATTCGTGGTCAGACAAACGGTCGGTCAAGTTGTACAGCCCGCCCAAGCACTCTAGCCACGGCCGGATGGTTAGAGGGACACGAGGGGAAACACGGGGACGTCTTCTGGTGTTAATTAATTCTTGGTAAGTCAGTCCCGTCAGTGCAATAGATAAGACACTTGCATACACAAACAAATGGTCAGAGTTGCGTCGCCGAGCCCACAGTCACCCTTAGCACTCTAGCCTCGGCCGTTGGTTAGAGGGACACGGGGACGCCTTCTGCTGGTCTTAGGAAAGCCGATCCCCGAGTAATCGCGCGAACCACAATCATTGTCCACAACAGCTCAGGCCGCGGCGAGCCAATGGGAGGGCTTGCCCATATTGCACGCTGCTCTCAGTTCTTTGGTTCACTGATATGATTACGACCGCCGTCCAGCGCGTGATAAAGAGATCACTGATGCCGGTAACCTCTCGGACGGGACATGACGGGACCCTCTATAGCGACACATCATAGAAACGGCATTAAAAACCTCAAAATTCAGACAGAATAAACCCCCAAAACGGACTAAAGGAACCAAGATTAGGAGCGTTGGATAGAGGAAATTGTGCAGGCTATCGGTCAAGCGCTCGCTGAACCCTTAGTGTTTTGAGGCGCGCTGAAACAATGAAGCGGTTATGGCGTGCGAGTGTGTGTGTGTGTGTGTGTGTTGCAGACGAGACAGGATCATGTACTCTGTCTTGGTCCATGCGTGCTTGCCTGACGAGACTTCATACAGACACGCCCACAGACGCCCAGCCCACCACGCCCGCACTCCATCCAAACTACCGTTTCCCGAACGTTTCTAAGAGGCAATTCGCTCGTTATTCATAGTTCCCTTTCTGTTACTGTTGTTAGGAGAGTTATTTCAGACATACAGACAGACAGACACGCCCACGCCCATGCCCACCCATCCCACGCCCACACCTTCTAACTATTTCCTATCCCGAACGTTTTTAAGAGGCTATTCGATCCTCATTAATGGGTGTCTTAGTATTAGTGTTTTAAGGACTATTTAATTATTCGTTAGAAGTGTTTGTTAATCGAACGTTCTTTGTTTTTTTTGTTTTTATTTGTTGTTCTTGCGATTTTGTATAGAAGAAATAAAGGTAATCTTATTCCTCTTCTCTTTATTATTATTATTATTATTATTATTATTATTATTATTATTATTATCATTATTATTATTATTGTGCTTACTTATGTTACGGTAATAGCTAGGCCTAGTTAAGTGTGATAGATAGATAGATAGATAGATAGATAGAGAGAGAGAGAGAGGGGGGGGGGAGGGGAGCATCAGGGGTCATTAGGGTCGATATACTGCTACTACTACTACTACTACTAGCCTAGACTATTACTACATACTACTACGACTACTGTATATGTTTATACTACTAGTCTACTATTCCTACTAATACTAACACTACTTCTACTAATACTTGCCATATATAGCCTATTACTACTGCTATTACAACTACTCACTTGCTTGGGTTTTAACACACAAACGCACGCACTCACACAAAGATTACGGGCGGTTGTCATGGCAACGGACGGCGGCCATCATGGATTTGGAGGTAAACACAGGTGCTGATTGGCTGAGAAGGTGAGGGGGCGTGGCTTAAGGCAGTGGGCGGGTCTTAGCGGGCCAAGGCAGAGGTGGGAGGGGCTTAGCGGGGCACGGGAAAGATTTACATAGATTTACATAGGAAAGAAGCGAAAGAGGAAGAAGAAATAGAACAAGATAAGAAATAACAAGAACAAGATAAGGAAGAACAAGAACAAGATGAAGAACACGAAGAAAAATACATTACGAGACGATACATTACGTTTATTGACTTTATTTATTTATTTTATTTATACATTAATTCATACCAACAGGACGAGCATTAATTTTTTATCTAACCCAATCTTCACAAGCTTGTTCTAACACCAGCAGCTTAATTAAGGGCATAAATAATAGACGCTTCGTATCAATGTGTTGTATTTCAAGCTTTCCACAATAAGCTATATACAGTCTAGTGAAAGTTCAGCTTACTCTCTCTCTCTCTCTTGAGGTTAGGATACGAAAATAAATAGATAATTCCCTCACACACACACTTCATCCCTTCTAAATTATCAACTTTCCTTAAAATCGTACAAGGAATGATTGATTGATTGATAAAAGTAAAAAAATGGAATTATTTATATGAAAGCAGCCTCCATCTAAGAGGAAAAGGAGGAAGAAGAAGAAGAAGGGGAGAGAGAGAGAGAGAGAGAGAGAGAGAGAGAGAGAGAGAGAGAGAGAGAGAGAGAGAGAGAGAAAAGACAAACTAAAGAAATGAAAGAAGGAAAAGATCAGAAAGAAGAAAAAGAAGAAAAAGATAAAGAAGAAGAAGAAGCAGAAGAAGAAACATACATACTTCTAACAAACATTGGTAATCTATTCCATGGTTAAAAATAATACAATCTCCCTCACAATATATATTAATAAGTACTTCTCCTTAAACTCAAGACTAACATAGGAATTAATACACTTGCTAATACTGTCGTCAAGACCCTAATGATGATAATAATAATAATAATAATAATAATATAATAATAATAATAATAATATAATAATAATAATAATATAATAATAATAATAATAATAATAATAATAATAATTTGTTTTGTTTGCATTTCACTAACTCATTTTCTCTCTCTCTCTCTCTCTCTCTCTCCAATATCTACATAATTATACTTTTCTTCCTCCTTTCTCTCTCTCTCTCATATGGCACTCAATCTTCTAATATAACTCCTCCTCATTAGTGCCAAGACCTTACTATGGCACTTACCACACTCTTGAATGGCACTCACTAAGGTCTTTAATAATATTGGCACTACCTGGCACTCAAATGTACACTGCTGGTTACTGTATGTATAGATTTATCTAATTTCTTTTTCTTTCCTTTTCTTTTTTTCTTTCTTTTAATTTTCTTTTCTTTCTCAATTTGATTTCTTTTTTATTCTTTATTTATTTTTTCTAATTTCCTCTCCTTCCTACATTCCTTTAATTCTCTTTCTTTCTATTTCTACCTTTCTCTCTTGCATTCTTCTACATATACATTCTTTTATACAATATCTACTCTCTCTCTCTCACACATACACACACAAGCTCAGTGGTGCAAACCTCAAAATACCTTCAATGGTGTTTGTTTGTGCTATAGTAATTACAAGCTTATAATTAGAACACAGAGGTCCCTATTTATATCACTGGTCAAGGTAATAATAATAATAGTAATAGTAATAATAATAATCTTTCCGAATCATTCTCTCTTCCTCCTCTTGTTCCTGTACTTCTCTTTCCTGTTTTTCTATTCCTTCCTCCACTTCCCTTTCTCTCTCTCTCTCTTCCCTCCTCTTTTTCTCTCAGTCTTCTCTCCCTCTGTGGTGTCAAGCAAGCATAATGGTGCGTGTGTGTGTGTGTATATATATATATATAAGGTGCTTTTAGTTATATGATAAAGACCTTTCTTCCTTTTGACTTCTAGGAGAAAATAATATAGCTTCATTTTTTTCCTGTTTTGCTTTCTTTTCTTTCCTTCCTTTGTTTCTACTTTCATTTAAATTTATTTATTTTTGTCATTTTTGCATTCATATCCTGCTTTCTCTTCCTATTCTTTCCTTTCAGCTTTCCTTTTTTTTTTAAATTTCTATCCTTTTTGAATTGATATCTTGCTTTCTTTTCTTTCCTTCCTTCCTTTTCTTTCTTCCTCTCCTATCTTTCTCTTTCATGACACATTCTCCATTACACACAAGCATATTTTTCCTCCTCTTCCTTCCTCTCTCTCCTCCTCCTCCTCCTCCTCCTCACACACTAAACATTCTCCAGCACAAAATGGCACTTGAAAAATGCCATTGGATTCTTAAGTTTCTGCTTGACCTGAGCCTCAAGCTTGTCCCTCACGCGCGAGAACTCCATGATGTCGCGAGGCCGTTCCTGCCGCCACATCTCGTCAAAGGCAAAGAAGAGGTGGCAGTAGAATTGATGGAACGCCCGCACCTCCAGGAAGTGCTTGGAGGCATTGTAGAAGTGCGTCTGTGTCCCTGACGAGCAGGAGGCTGTAGGTGAGGTGTGTGATGATGCCCACGATGGCGAATGAATACCTGCCAACACGAGAAGAGGCGAGATTGAGGGGATGCTAGAAGGGGATTTAGGGTGCCATATATATTTAGAGGTGCCATAGTGACTTGTGTAATCCAATAATAGACTTAGTAATGCCATAGGTTTACTAGGACCATAGACTTAATGGTGCCAAATTTGATAGTGGTGCCCTAGTGACTTAGTTGAGAGGCAGAAGCGTTTGACAATACCAACCTATATCATAACTATCTCCCTTAGCTATGAAGGAAGGGAGAGAAGAGAGGAAGGAAGAGGAGGAAAGAAAGAAGTGCTGGTGTGGGTTTGAGAATGTGTAGTTAAGGAGGAGAGGAGAGGAAGAAAGAAGGAAAAATGAGGGAAGAAAACGCTTGAAGGAAGGAGGAAAGAAATGCTGATGTGTGTTTGAGAATGTGTAATTAAGGAGGAGAGAAGAGGAAGAAGGAAGGAAAGAACTGAAGGAAGAGAAGGCTTGTGGGTCAACCTAGTGCACAGTGACTATACTATATTATTCCTATTACTAATGAGGTCAGGTCAACTCACTCCCACTTTGGATGTAGTGACCCGGCCAGCACGTGTCTCGCTGCGCTGTTGTGTTGCTCTGCAAAGAACCTGCCGAGTGAGCACAGCATTAGTTGGGGTTAAGGATGCACAGATAAGACACTACACAAATTTATTACAAAAGGCTTCTGGCAAAACATTCTGCTCAGGCTCGGGGTGAAGTCTCACTCAGCCAAGGTTTTTCCACTGCCAAGGAGTGGTTACTGTCACACCTTGAGCATGGGGGACCAAGGAAGTGTGATGTGTGAAGGTCCCGCCAACACCCAGAGATACACCATAATGAGCCATGATATAATTGGGAGGGTACTGGCTGGTAGTGACAAGTCCAGCTCATGATCAGGCCTTGGTGGTGAATCACAAACACACACACACACACACACACACACACACACACACACACACACACACACACACACACACACACACACACAGGCTAAATAAAACAAAATGAATGAATCCACTCACAGCAGGTTCTCCAGGCCCAGCACACCCATGCCTCTGAAGTCAGTCTGTGTGTCGTCGCCCTGGAAGCCAATCATCTGCCACTACTTGGTGACCCGTGCCTGGCAGGGAGGAGCTCAGGTCAGGTCAGGTCACATCAACAGCTTTATTATATTTTATCCATTTATTTTGTAAGTGATTCATATTTTTTTTTGCATCTTTTTTACACGTTTCTTCTTTCTCTCCTTATCCTACTCCTTCCTTCCCTCTTCCTTTCTTTCTTTTATATTCAACAACTTTATCCATTTGTATAGCTATTCTTTTTTCTTTATTATGAGAGTAAGGAAGGGAGAGCTTTTAACATAGGAGTGAAGGGAGAGAGTGCATCAAGTGTCTATGGCCTAGGAAGGGAAAGCTTGTAACATAGGAGTGAAGGGAGAGCTTGTAACATAGGAGTGAAGGGAGAGCTTGTAACATAGGAGTGAAGGGAGAGCTTGTAACATAGGAGTGAAGGGAGAGCTTGTAACATAGGAGTGAAGGGAGAGCTTGTAACATGGGAGCAAGGGCCTCAGTGTCACCTCCAGGGGCGTGTCTGGCATCATGTGGTCCCAGAGTGCCTTCAGCTTCTGTTCATGTTGGGGGTTGGCAGCATCGTAAGGCTCTCTGCGCCGCGCCGCGCCTCAACCTCCGAACACCAGCTGTCGGTAACCCCAGATCTGCATCAGGCACTCGCCCAACACATTGGAGAACCTGGGGAGGGATGAAAGGGTTAGAGAGTGCTTGGAAGGAGGTTAGGTTAGGTTTATGGATGACAGAGTTAGTAAAAGCTTGAATAAGGTTAGACTAATGGATGATGGGGTTAGAAAAGGCTTGATGGTGAGGCTAGGAAAGCTTGGATGGAGGTTAGGCAAGGTCAGGTTAGGTTGTTTATGGATGACAGGGTTAGTAAAAGCTTGAATAGAGGTTAGCTAAGGTTAGACTAATGGATGATGGGGTTAGAAAAGGCTTGATGGTGAGGCTAGGAAGGCTTGGATGGAGGTTAGGCAAGGTTAGGTTAGAATGGGCTTGGTAAAAGGTTCAGAAAGATCAGATTAAAGTATGACAAGGTTGGAAAAGGCTTGAAAAGAGATAAGGAATGCATGATGGAATTAGAATACACTAGGATAAAAAAAAATATAAAAAAAACCTTGTCCTCACTCTTTATGAGCCTTTGTGTTGATGCCCTTAATCTTGACGATGGCGAAGACGACATAGTAGTGGCTGGCAGTTCCCGTCGATGTACTTGACGGACTTCTGGATCTCTGGACTGCGGCGTTGTATTCCAATGTTGTCAAGTGTCGTGGTGTTTATACAAAATCTTTGTTATTATCCTAAAAATTAAACAATCTTAACAATATATGACCTTATTGGATTATCCAATTATCTAATTAAATTCATTTAAAGGTATAGCAAAAAGCTGACATTTGAGAGGAAGTCAGAGGCATTGAGAGTGTATGGCAAGGTGTGGGTGGAGTGGGGCTGCAGCCACCACTACCCCATCCGCCAGTTTCTCATGGAATTACAAGTCGTTCTGAACTATTCTCTAACCAAGTATTCATGTTATGACAGTTTACTCATTTATCTCTATTTGAAATCATACCTGTCTTTGTAAACTGTGGAAGAAGAACCTTTGCAATAATGGAATATGACAATTAATTAAATTATACTCATATTCAATTCCCTCTCTCCCTCCTTCTCCTTTCTTGTCTCCTCTCTATCGCGATTAATTTCTTGGGAGTTTCGTTACACGCAGAGGCCGTGTGTGAGTGTAGTAAAGAGTTAAGATTCTGGTATTTCACTGGTGGCATAAGCGGTGGGCATCCTCTCCTGTGGTTCTGTTGTGTCACCCCGAGAGGGTAACAGGTAGAGTGATGGCCCATGCTCTCTGAAGTTCATAAAAAATGGGAAACTCAACACAGAAATTAATCAAGTTAGGAATTGGGAGCCGTGTAGTGACATGACTTGCCTGATGGGCGAGCCTCCCATAACCCACTTAGCCAGTGGGGTACCTCTTTGGCCGACTGGTAAAGGAGTGGCTCTCCCGTTATGCTGGTTGCGGGTTTGATCCCCGGCGCCGGCAAACCTTTCCTTGTCTGGATTAATTTCTCGTGCGTTTCGTTACACGCAGAGATCGTGTGGGAGTGTAGAAAAGAGCAAATTCTGGCATTTCAGTACTAGCCTCTTGCGAGACGGCCACCTCTACATCATATTTTCCCAAGACTCGATAATGATGTGTACTCACCACTTATGAAGTGGTTGCTGCACACCCGGAGGTACTTCTTGCCCGCCTCGGTCAGGTTGGTCCGGGCCAGGTTGGCCAGCCACTTCTCTCGCCGCGCCGGTGTTAGTCTCTCCCTGCCCATCCCACGCCTCCTGTCCACGGCTGGGAGTCTGAAAAAGCCCATGTCGGGGAACTTGCACGCCTTTTTGCCGCACCCGATCACGTAACAGGTTGACGGCATCTTGGCGAACACACTCCCGGGGCGCCAGGCACCTCGTCAGGGAGGGAGGGGTGGCTCGGGGGCCTGCACGAGCTGGCCCACACAAAGCATGACATTCATCCCTTCTTCTTCTTCTTCTGTGTTTGACGGGGCAGGTTAGGCCATGGGACCATTTTTTGTAAAGATGGGTCCCTGGGGCAAGGGCAAGATCCTGTCAAGCTGGCCAGACCTGCAGGAAGCTGTGTACACCTGAGGGCTCGGGAAGCAGTGTTGGGGCTGTGTCGCTGCCCAGCAGGTCTTCTTCTGGGGTGTTGTATGGGGCTGGTTGGGCTGCGGGACCACTGCCAGCCCAGCCCTTCAACTTGTTGTGTGGTTGCCGTTAGAAAGGCGTGTCTTGGGAGAACTCAAGTCACCTGTGACATCAAGATTAAGATCAAACCGACAATGTTAAAAAGTAAATAGATCAGAGGAGAGAGAAACAACTTGGAGACTGGAAGGGGATGAGTTGGAACAGACGGAAGAATACAAGTATCTAGGGGTGTGGATTGAGGTAAATGGATGCGGCAGGGCCAAGAATGTAAAGATAAGTGTAGGCGCCGTACTGCTTTCCCGGGTATTAAGGTGGTTGAAACTCCCAGACTGACTGAATTTAATTTTAATCAGTATGTCTTCACATCAGTCTTGGTGTAATCGTTTCTGCAAATTAACAATAAGTCTTAGACGTACGAAACTCAAATAAATTAGACCATGAATTCCTGCGTAATTCTCTTCAATACAAACAACTCTACCATGTCTTGGTCAGTGTTACGAAAAATAACGTATAACAGTTAACTCCGTTAGCCTTAACGATATATACATAGCGTTCCTGAGTAATCACTCTTCCTTACAAAGCACACATATGACAAATTATCTCGTCAGCATACATAAAGCAACTAAACAGTACAACTATTAACATACCAAAACGTGTCCTTCTCCGAACTCAACAACAGTAGGCTCGTCGCTGTCCAGCACACGGGTTCGATCCCCTTGGCTCTCGTGGCTCGTCTCCTTGCTTCTTGTGTCTCTTAGGGGACGAGCACACGTCTCTTTCGGGGCTGGGTCTGTTCTGCCCTTCCAGTGCCTTTTCCCGCTCATTCCCGGCCTAGGGGCGGCGTGGGTATTGTAACGAATCCCACATGTTTGTTTGTGCTCTGAGGGTGAGGTCACAGTGCCACCTGACATGCGGTCAAGATACCTCACTTATGGTAAACATTATCACAAACTTATGCTATTGCTACACCTCACGGACGAAGCCAACATACAACCCATACCTACCGTGATACATACTAAAGTTTGACGGCGATCGAGGTACAGAAGATACGGAAAAACGGGCGATCGTCTCTCTATCGAGGTTGGGGTGGCACTTGCTGGCTCAGGCCTATGGTCATAGGGAGGGTCGGCTTTGTGCTTTCTACTACCATCATCAGTGTTCTCTCTATTCCTCTCTTCGCCGTTATACAGTCAAGCTGACTGCACTTACAATAAGTATGGCAAACCAGTGGGTAGGCCGTTTAAGGGAGTGCAGCGAGGATGAGAGCGAGCAAGTAGGATGTCATCCGTGAGGTTTGGAAGAGTGTGGGTGTCGCGAGCATTATGTATGGAATTGATGTGATGACATGGAATGACAGTGAGATAGAAAAATTGGAAGTGGGGCAGAATAGGGTAGCAAGAATGGCACTGAATGCACCAAGGTTTGCAGCAGTAGAGGCTCTTAGGGGTGACATGGGATGGAGCACGTTTAGGGAAAGACTACTATAGTAAAGGCAATCTTGAGATATAAAGTGAGACTGGAACAAATGGAGGATGCAAGATTAGCAGGGAAAGTATACTTGTGGAGTATAAGAGATGGCAAATGGGCGAATAAATGTGGGCGAATGATAGACAGGAATGTTATGGTAAGTAGATGGGTGTACCGACCCTTTGAAGATAGACAATGTGTTTGAATGGAGAATAACAAACAAATGGAGAGGGGTTTGAGTGGGATGTAAGAAAGTGGAAGAATGTGATAGATATGGCAGTTAAAGATGAGGGATTGAGCAAGTGGAAGAATGAGATGGAAAGAAAGGAAACTCGACTGGTATAGGGAGAAAGAGGCCCCAAAGTGTGAGGTGTGATACGAGGGAAGCCTGGGAGGTGATCTTTTCCGTGCTAGAGAGCAGTGTCTGGATGTGAATGCAAGGAACTATAGATAGTCGGAGTCCCGCAGCAAAGTGTGCCAGATGTGTGATAGGGGTGTGGACGAGACTGTGCAGCATGTAGTGCTGGAATGCAAGAAGTATGACAGGGAGAGAACGAAGATGCATGTGATTTTGAGCGAGATGGGACGTGGAGTAAACGGGAGGACTGGAAGGGAGTGGATGGTGCTGCTGCTGGGGCTCAGTGGAGAGACGAGTGGACGAGTGATTGAGGCAGTGAAAGAGTTCTTGGAAGGCATGTGGCGTGAAAGATGTAGGGAATGATATCTTGCCCCGAGAACATTGACTTCCCGCATGTTTGTTTTCTTTTCACAGGAGCTGCCGCTACAAAGGCCTGGCTGGTGAGAAATCCCGAGCCACCTGTGACATCAAGATCAAGATCATGTATCTGCCGAGCTGTGACAAAGATCATGGGATGGAGCACTTTTAGGGAAAGACTAGTAAAGGGCTAAAGGCAACCTTGAGATATAAAGCGAGACTGGAGCGAATGGAGGATACAAGACTAGCAAGAAAAGTATACTTGTGGAATGTAAGAGATGGGAAATGGGCGAATAAATTTGGGCGAATGATAGACATGAATGATGCGGTAAGTAGGTGGGTGTACCGACCCTTTGAAGAAAGGCGTCTGACGTCTGAATCCCGCAGCAAAGTGTGCCAGATGTGTGACAGGGGTGTGGACGAGACTGTGCAGCATGTGGAGTGAATGGGAGCCTGGGAGGACGGTAAGGGAGTGGATGGTGCTGCTGCTGCTGGGGCCGAGTGGAGAGACGAGTGGAAGAGTGATTAAGGCAGTGAAAGAGTTCCTGGAGAGCATGTGGCGTGCAAAATGTAGGGAATGACACCTTGCCCCGAGTAGCTGAACACAAACGATGCACTTAATTCTGACTCATGCACAACAGTCAAGCGTGAGATCACTGATGATATAAATAATTTTGTAAACTATATTTTAGAATCTACAGGCGATGCACTTGATTCTGACTTACGCAAATGAAGCGTGGAAAGAAAATAAATAAAGCTACATCCCTTTTTGACGACCACTATGGTCGTCAAAAAGTTATGTGGTAGCGTGGTAGTCGTCGAGCGCTGGTCCCGGATGTTAAGGCCTTAGGACAAGTGAACACTCGTTCCGAGGGTTGACCAGAAGGGCGTTACTTGTGATTAATTATGGAAGGTGGGAGGATTTCCCTATGAACCACTTGTGAGACAGCATTAAGAAACTGGATGGTGATAATGTACTATGGGGGGATGTGTAAGGGTTCAGTAATCTCAAATGAGCAGCAAAACAGGCTCCAAATGATAACACAGTAAGGTTGTATAAACATGTATTTGGTTTCCTTTTTCAAAGGTTAGCGGAGTACTAAAAAAAGAAATGGAGTACTAAAAAAAGAAATGACTGACAGGCTGTACGCCTCTAATCTATCTAGCTACCGTCACAAGGGAGATTTGGGGAATACTCGGAATGCTTAGCTCTGGTTGCTGGAGGAGGAGAAGCAGGAGCTGGCGTGAGTGTCGGGCTCGGAAGGGGACGTCCACGATGGGAATGGGCGGTCCTGGTGATGGACAGACGGGCGCCGCTTGATGTGGAGATGGAGCGGCTCGGGTGGTGTGAAGAGGCGGGGTCCGTTTGATGTAGGG
This sequence comes from Eriocheir sinensis, assembly GCF_024679095.1. NCBI lineage: Eukaryota > Metazoa > Arthropoda > Malacostraca > Decapoda > Varunidae > Eriocheir > Eriocheir sinensis. The sequence continues at coordinate 9,494,055 of NC_066568.1, read as the reverse complement.
AGCAGCTTGGGCAGTGGTATTTCGGCCCCCAGGGCAGTCGAGGGTCAGGTTACCCCGCCATACAAGTTCCCATCCTGTAGTCCGTGGGTGGTTTTTCAGGGGCTAAGTGCCGCTTCTCGGTGTTTTCTCGCTGCCTCTCCTTGCTGTTGGGGTGTTCGTCTCCTCGCGTCTCTCAAGCTTGTCTCTTGCTGCAATGGTGCCTGTCTCCTCACTGACACGTGGGTCTCCTTGCCCTCGCCTTCTCGCCTCTGCTCCTCGCTAAGCTCCTCCCCCTTCTTCACGTGACTCCCTCTCGGCATTACAATCAAACCCTACCTACCTAACTAGTTATTGGTTTCTTAGGGGGGTTTCGAGGCTTTGAGATGAGGGATTTCAGTAACTCTCGTTCATGATATTTACTCATTCGCTCGCCGTGTTATCTTCTCATAACCTTTTACGCACTTACATTCCTTAGCCACCCATTCACTCCCTCACTCATTCACTCTTTCACTCATTCACGCTTACTCTGTCACTCACTGACTTACATTCTCATTCACTCATTCATGCACTCACACTTACTCACTGTTACTCACTGACTTACTCACATTCTCGTTCACTCATATTCGGACCGTTACACATAACAGTCAAGCATGAGATCTTTGATGATATAAAGCCAGAGAATTTTGTAGACAATATTTTATCAGAGAGCGTTACTTTTCCATCCGTTGCTTGGGTAGAACCTGGAATAATTTCGGACTCGAGCACAACAGACAGCTCTGCTATGACTGATATACACGCCAGCTACATTGCTTCTCTTGAGCAGGAATGTCGGACCCTCAGAAGCAAGTGCTATGAATTAGAATGAATTAGAAAAGTAGTGTGTGTCGCCTGTGCCCTGACCAGCGTGGCTGCAGCGGCAAAATGCTGCAGCAGCAGGTCTTTGTTAACAGGCCATCAGTGCACAGGGTGAAGGGGATGAGAACAAATGGTATGCCCATGTAAATGTTACAAGCTCTTCCTTCCTATGAGATCACCTACAGCACCAGTGTGCCTGACCTCGCACTCCAAAACCTTGCTATGAACCACTTGTGCGGGTTAATGGCTGCATCTGACATGTTTATGATCTCCGTTAGCAATACTGTATGGCACAAATAGGCCGAGTAAAGAGTAACTAGAAGTGCAGTGTGAGGAGTTCACTGAAGGCAAGGAAGCTGCCGGTGTTCTAGCGAGTTGTGGATAATGTTAGTAAGGGAGAACTTGGAATACTGTGAAAGTAACAGAGTGGCAACCCAGGAATTGTAGACATCAGTTTATCCTTTATCATTTAATTCTGCATTCTTTATCCCCTCAGTACAAGAATGTTACCAATTCCTTACAATGTGTTGATGGAAAACCCGTAATTGACTGCTTTTTTATCCTGTGGCCAAGAATAAAGCAAGAGAGTGTGCTACATCATGGGTTAAGAGTGTTACAACAGGGCCTGAGAGTGTTGCATCATGGCTTAAGAGTGTGTTAAGTCAACTGGTTACAATGTGTTGATAGAGAAATTGTAATTGACTGCTTTGCTCTATGGCCTAAAATATACAACAGTGCGTGTTATCTCATGGCTCAAGTGGGAAGAACACGGCCACAGTTGCTGCCGATAATATTATGGCCAGTTGCTGGAATGGACTCTGGTAATGGCTGATGACGATGGTTATGTTCGGTGTGTCGGGCCTGAGGAAGAAGGTGATTTTGTTTGAGGAATGTAAACAACCCTCGTGGAAATTGAAGGGGGCTTTTATTATTATTATTATTATTTTTTTTTTTTTTTTTTACATCCCCGCCTACAGCGACGGTAGGCTTTCTTCAGGGACCGCTACGAAAATGATGCCATCACTGAGGACGCAACCTTACGAAGAGCGACTCAAGCGACCCAAACCCTTCACGGTGGAAAAGAGAGGAGTGCGGGGAGACCTGATACAAGTTTTCAAATACTTAATTAAACAAGTTCAATAATGTCGATCACTCCAAGCTCTTCACGCTACAAACTAACCCGAGAACAAGAAACAATAGTCCAACAATTACTATGAAGAGACGCAATATAGATATCAGCAGGAGTTAGTTTTCGAGCAGTCATCCATCACTGGAACAGCCTTCCTGCAGAAATAGTTAGAGCGGAAACAATCAAATAAAAAAAAAAAAAAATTGCATTGATCGTCACTTTGTTGCATCAGGAGTGAAGCGAACGCAACAGCGCGTACGTGCCAAAGTGCTTTGATCTTCCCGCAGGTCACTCAAGTGGCTCAGGAAACGATTGAGCCAAGATTTTCTGTTGCCTGCTCGTCCAAGTTTCCATGTTTCACTCATTCCCCTCTCTCTCTCTCTCTCTCTCTCTCTCTCTCTCTCTCTCTCTCTCTCTCTCTCTCTCTCTCTCTCTCTCTCTCTCTCTCTCACTATGTCTTCCTCCATGATTACTAAATTTCCTCCTCCTCCTCCCCTCCTCTCTCCCTCTCATCCTCATTCCATCCAACTATTACTTCCTCATTCCTTTCCTCCTCTCCCCTCATTTACTTTCTCCTCTCCCTCCCTCTCCCTTCTCCCCTCCCTCCCTCCCTCCCAATATTAGAACAAAAGAACGTAAGGGGTCTGCAGGAGAGTGGTTGGTCTGTACAAGGCAGCTCCAAGGATGGGTAGTTTTATGAGCCTATGGAGACAGTTTGACAAAGCTTCTGCACCATGGAAAAGAAAAAAAACCCCCACCTGAAAACTAGACTTTGTGGCCTTGGGAAACGTTTGTTGTGAGAGCCGAAAGCATCTGGGAATACGGTTCAGAAGTGCACTACAGGCTCCTTTCTTCGCGAGTCTATTCTGGAGTAAAAAAACAGCCCCACAAAAGGATAATTTAAAACAGCCTCCACAAAAGGATAATTTAAAAACAGCCCCCACAAAGGGATAATTTAAAAACAGCCCCCAGAAAAGGATAATTTAAAAACAGCCCCCACAAAAGGATAATTTAAAAACAGCCCCCCACAAAAGGATAATTTAAAAACAGCCCCCACAAAAGGATAATATAAAAACAGCCCCCACAAAAGGATAATATAAAAACAGCCCCCACAAAAGGATAATTTAAAAACAGCCCCCACAAAAGGATAATATAAAAACAGCCCCCACAAAAGGATAATTTAAAAACAGCCCCCACAAAAGGATAATTTAAAAACAGCCCCCACAAAAGGATAATTAAAAAAAGCAGAACACCGAGAAAAAACAATACAAAACACTGAAAATGATTGATCCACTAACTATCTAACCAACTAGCTATCTATCTATCTAATTGACCAACTATTATAATCAACCATCTAACGAGCTAACTAATTGGTTGACTGCCTAGCAAACTAACTATTAAACTGCCTATTTAAGAACTATCCAACTGTTTAGCCTTGTCTAATTTACTACCTCCCTCATTCTAAAATCAGTTTATATTCATAAATTCCGAGAAGAATGATAAAAATATAATTATGTGAAAGAGAATGTTTGAGCTGTGTGTGTGTGTGTGTGTGTGTGTGTGAGAGAGAGAGAGAGAGAGAGAGAGAGAGAGAGAGAGAGAGAGAGAGAGAGAGAGACAAAAGTATGCGAGAGGATAAAAGGAAGGAAGGAAAGGAAAACTTCACTCCAATTCACTTTTCCTTTCTTCCTTATATCCTTTCTCGCATACTTTTGGCTTTCTCTCTCTCTCTCTCTCGATAATTGGGAATAAAATACAAATAGGAAAACACACACACACACACACACACACACACACACACACACACACCGAACTAGCATTACCCACAGTACGTAGATAACACACGAGATGAGCGTGAGAGTTGTGGGTGATGCGGCAGCGCTGTGAAGAGGTTCGGGATTCAAATCTGTGTTGGACTACAGGGCTGCGAGGCTGGTTATTGAGGGGTTAAGGGGTGGGAAGACGCTGTGATCATCCGCGACTTTAAATAATAACTGATGGAAGGGGCGGCAAAAAAGAGCATGAATCTCTTTACTTCAAAATTTAAATTGTGAATATATGATTTTTTTTGTCAGTTGTTTTTATGAAGTATGAAAAATGTGACGGTTTTTTGTAGATAAGCATGTCATCAATCTCTTCCTTCCTTTATCTGGTTCTTCCTCATTCATTTGTTCCCGTTCTCATTTCTTTCTTTCCTCCTTTGCTGCCTTTCCCACTCCTCTGCTTCCTTTCCCTTTCCTCTTCCACCTGGTGACAGGTTGTCGGGTCCGGTTGACTTATTTACGTTTAGTTTATCTAGGTACTTTTGCACGTCCCGTTCGTCAGTGGTGCCTATTTCTTGGGGTGTGATTCTCCTTCTCGGAGGAGAGTATAGATTCGGTGTTCTCGACCGTGAACACAGACGCGAAGTTTCTGTTCAGGATTTCGACCATGTGCATGCTGTCCTGTGTTAGTGCACCGCTGTCATTCTTTAGGGGACCGATATTGCTTTTCGCCTTCTTCTGAGTTCTTATATAATTATGTGCTATTTGCTATTCGCGTAGGAGAGTGAAGGGAGGGAGGGAAAAGGGAAGAAGGAGGGAAAGTTGAGGAGGGAAGAGAGAGGAAGGAGAGGAAAAGAAGGGGAGAAGAGTAGGGAAAGGATGGAAGGAGAGAAGGTGGGATGGGAAGGAGGTAGAGAAAGGGAGTGGAAAGAGAGGAGAAGGGAGGGAAAGAGGGGAGAGAAGAAGGAGGGATAGGAAGGGGATAAGAAGAAGGGTGGGAGGGTGAGGGTAGGTGGGGTAGAGAATGAAGGAACAAAAGAAGGGATGGGAGATAAAAGAGAAGGGAGGGAAGGAGGAAGTGCAAGATAGAGGAAGAAAGGGAAAGAAGAAAGAAAACAAGAATCGAGAGGGAAAGGGAGGAGACAAAAGGACGAAAGAATGGAAGAAGGAAAGGAGGTAAAAAGGGAGGATAGAGATAAGAGGGAAGGGAGATAAGGACACAGAGCATAGGAAAAGAGGGAGGGAGGGAAAGATTAAAGAAGGGAGGGGAGGAGAGAGGGAGAGGAAGGGATAAGGGAGAAGGAGGAAGGGAGATTAGGAGGAGGGAAATATGGAAGAAGAATGTTTAGAAAAGGGAGATGAGGAAGAAGAAAAGGGAGGAAACAAAAGGAGAAAAAAGAAGAAGGATAGAAGGAAGGAAGGGAGGGAGGAAGGAAGGAAATAAAGGATGAAAGGATTGGAAGAAAAGAGAGTAAAAGAAGAAAAAAATAGGGAGAGAGAGAAGGGAGGGAGAAAATCAGGAGAGAAAAAATATCGGAAAATAGAAGGAAAAGAAAACATGAAATAAAATATGAAAGACAGTTCAGAGGGAATTATTAATAACTGTGTGTGTGTGTGTGTGTGTGTGTGTGTGTGTGTGTGTGTGTGTGTGTGTGTGTGTGTGTGTGTGTGTGTTGGTTCTGGCTCATATATCCTCTTGTTCACACATTCTCTTTGTCGGTTTGTTTATGTGTGTGTGTGTGTGTGTGTGTGTGTGTGTGTGTGTGTGTGTGTGTGTGTGTGTGTGTGTGTGTGTGTGTGTGTGTGTGGGTGGTCTCTCTCTCTCTCTCTCTCTCTCTCTCTCTCTCTCTCTCTCTGATGTCAATGTACTCTATCCCGGCCCAGCAAAGGTTCTAATTCTATCCCTCTACTTCTTGTCACTCGGTTACTTTGGTTGTCCGTCAGTTGTCAATCGTACGCGTGATATACTCGTAACGTGCCAAGTCCAAATCCAGGTAAAAAAAGTCACACGAAAAAAAAAAAAAAAAACAGGGCAATATTAGCACTTTTTTTTACTTTATATATAAATGGGAATTTTGCTAAAGATCCAAATATTTTCAAACAGATTCATGTCATCGTGTGCCTTTCGGTAATACAGCAATCACTTCTGCGTACACTCATCATCCAAACAAGACTCGTGCCACCTACAAAGAACCCTTTCAGGCTATACTTGATGAGTGTGCAGACCTCAACTATCTTTTAATGTGCAAGCCTTGGTGACTGACTTTGAAGATGGTGTAGCTGCTGTTCCTGCAGTGTTTGGCCGCGACATGGAGAGCAAAGGTTGTTTCCATCCTCTTATGTGGTCCCCTTGGCGCAAGATCCAGGAACTGGGTTTGGAAACAGTATAATAACAATGCCGAGTTTCGTTTGTTTTGTGGCATGGCTGATGCTCTAGCTTTTTTGTCCCTAGAGAACATTTTTTTTACATCAAAGGATGCGGCTCAAGGGCAGCAAAATGAGTACAAAAGAAAAGCCCGCTACTCGCCGCTCCCACAAAAGTAAAAAGTAAAGAGTAGCCAAAAGGGAGGTCAATTCCGGGTTGAGAGGTGTCTTGATACACTCTTCTTGAAAGAGGTTAAGTCATAGGCAGGAGGAAATACAGACGAAGGAAGACTGTTCCAGAGTTTACCAGTGAAGGGGATGAAAGAATGGAGATGCTGGTTAACTTTTGCATAAGGGGTTTGGACAGTATAGGGATGAGCATGAGTAGAAAGTCGTGTGCAGCGGGGCCGCGGGAAGGGGGGAGGCATGCAGTTAGCAAGTTCAGAAGAGCAGTCAGCGTGAAAATATCGATAGAAGCTAGAGAAGCAACATGGCGGCGGAATTTAAGAGGTAGAAGGCCGTCAGTAAGAGGAAGAGAGTTGATGAAGGTATGAGGTACCTCAAAACTATCCTTCCACAACAACCACCTGAAGCCAAGGAGTTGCTCAGGTACTTTGATTGTACTTATGTTAGTGGCTACTTTCGACTGATGCAGCAGCCAGTTGCCATGTCCAGTGATGCCCTGATGCCTCTGAGAAAGCGTCACATTCCACCTATGTTTACCCTTCACCTATGGAATGTGCATGACGCCACCCTGAACAACAATGCCCGCACCAACAACATAGACGAAGGCTGGAATAATAAATTCTTCAACCTCGTTGGTCACTACCATCCTTCGGTCTGGAGACTGACTTAAAAGTTTTTGTTTGATTACCTGACTTTTTTTTCTAGGTTCCTAGATTGTAACTTTTTCCTGTGATTTTTTTTCCTAGCCAAAATTGTGACTTTTTTCCTGTGACTTTTTTTCTTCCCTGTGACTTTATTACCAGCCACCGCCAAGTCCACCTTTTGCTCTCAGGTGTCAAGAGAACACCTTCCACCGCTGTCTGTTCCATTATTCAGGGCGCCTGCTTGCTGGCTCGCCCTGTAGGTGACGCTACTGAATACTGAATACTAACACAGCGCCTCGTTACCATGCAAGACACAACAGTGTAATGGTATCAAAGAGTAAAAATAAATACAGGTAACTATTCGACTCACAATAAGGGGTAGACAAATACTATACGTATAAAAACAATGATTATAATGATGTTGATATAAAAAGCAATGCAATGTTAGTCCTTGCAGTTCTGATCACCGTCGCAGTAAACATGATAGAAATATAAGGAAAAAATAGATAAAAAAACAACAAAAACTAGTGGCTGAGTGGTCAGCGTGCGTGCGGGGCGCCCTGAAGGACGAGGGTTCGCGTCCCGCTACAAACAAGCTGGCAGTTTTCCAGTCACTTCCGAGTGGCGACTACCCACATGCTGTCCTGAAGACCACCTATCAACCCGGACTCTATTCTCTCTAAACAGATGATCGAAGATGAGCTCGGTGGGCAGCATGAGCCAAGCAAGATGGCGCCACTATAAACACTTGCCTGCGCCATAACAGGCGGGGGCCGACCACCAGACCCCACCTAGAAAGTAAAAGGAAATAATAAATGAAATAAAAAGATAAAAAAAAAAGAGTATTTCTCACGTTTAAAAGCAGTGCCCTCTTTTTCTTTTTTATATGGAGAGAGAGAGAGAGAGAGAGAGAGAGAGAGAGAGAGAGAGAGAGAGAGAGAGAGAGAGAGAGAGAGAGAGAGAGAGAGAGAGAGAGAGAGAGAGAGAGAGAAAATTAAAAGGAGGCAAAGGAGGAGAAGGAGATAAAGGAGGAGAAGGAAGAAGAAAATTAAAAGTAGCAGGAAGAAGAAGATGAAGAAGAAGACGAAGAAGAGGAAGAAGGAGAGGATATACCGAGCTTACCTTGAGTCAGGGCAGACGAATTTAGGAGGAGGAGGAGGAGGAGGAGGAGGAGGAGGAGGAGGAGGAGGAGGAGGATGCACAAAACTTACCTTCGCCTCACCAACCACGATAAAGGAGAAGAAAGAACAAGATTAAAAGGAGGAGGAGGAAGAGAGGGCACCAAGCTTACCTTCGCCTCACCTACCATGATAAAGGAGAAGGAAGAACAAGATTAAAAGGAGGAGGAGGAAGAAGAAGAGGAGGAGGAAGAGAGGGCACCAAGCTTACCTTCGCCTCACCTACCATGATAAAGGAGAAGGAAGAACAAGATTAAAAGGAGGAGGAGGAAGAGGAAGAAGAGGAGGAGGATGCACCAAGCTTACCTTCGCCTCACCTACCACGATAAAGGAGAAGGAAGAACAAGATTAAAAGGAGGAGGAGGAAGAAGAGAAGGTGGATGTACCAAACTTACCTTGAGGAGGAGGCGGGGGAAAAGGAGAAGGAGGAGGAGGAGGAGGAGGGGAGGGAGTGTGGGAGGCCTGTCATCTCCATCCTAAGTCTCTCCAAACTGCTTTCAATCCTGGAGAAAAAACAAGCAAAAGAAACTAAGATTACAGGATTATTATGACCGCCACCACCACCACCACCACTACCACCACCACCACCACCACCGTCACCTCCACGCCATCATGTATGTAAGGATGTGTGGAATGTATGGTAAAGTGAAACCACATTGACGAGAGTTGTTTGGGGTTGGCTCCTGAAGGTCCTTTCCTACCAGTCCTAACACCTGTCTCTTCCTCTCATTTCCTAGCTATAGTTGACATACGAGAGAAAGGAAAGGAACGTACGAGAGAGGAAAGAACACGCAAAAACGATCTCGCCAATCTGCTTTCGCTATACTTCATTCATTGCAACATTGCTATTCCACGCTAAGACTATATATACCAAGTCAAGTCACTCTGCTTCAAAACTGCAGGAGGCGGTGTGGGGGCGGAGCAGCGGGATGACGTCACTTGGAGAAAAAAAAAAAAAAAAAAACCCCGCCAGTTCAGGGGTGATTAAAGTTGCAGCCGTGTGTGCACTTTGGATGTGCATGCTTTCTTTCTTTCACAGCGCGTTCAGGCAAGCCACTGATGAAAAAAAATATGCCTTTTTATTGTGCTATTGTGTGACTGTAATTCCAATGCCTACAAACGGCGGTGTGGGGTGTGAGTGAGGGCATGTTGAAGTGATTGATTTAAATTAGTCCGCCTTTCTTCGTTTTCTCTAAATCCCTGTTTCTACATTCTCTAGTTTGGCTCCAAGCAGTGTCACGCATAAACCACACCTCGGCCGTGTCTCCTCCCACAAAGCTGCGTATGACTAGACATGGTGTATATAGAGACTTAGATTCCACGCACGTCAACGTTACTCAGCCAACACTCCCACGGGAAAGCCCTGCCACAACCCTCGCCCTCACCTGCATAGTGTTGCCCCGCCCTATCACTGATCAGCTCACCCTCCCAGGAAAACAGTGCCACACACCTGACCTTAATCTACGTAGCATTTCCACGTCCTATCACGTCCTTTCGTATGGAGTATGCATCTCACGTGCGGGGGGGCTCCACTCACACAGCTCTCCTTGACAGAGTGGAGTCTAATAAGGCTCTTCGTCTCATCAGCTCTCCTCCTCATACTGATAGTCTTCTGCCTCTTAAATTCCGTCGCCATGTTGCCTCTCTTTCTATCTTCTATCGCTATTTTCACGCTGACTGCTCTTCTGAACTTGCTAACTGCATGCCTCCCCCCTCCCGCGGCCCCGCTGCACACGACTTTCTACTCATGCTCATCCCTATACTGTCCAAACCCCTTATGCAAGAGTTAACCAGTATCTTCATTCTTTCATCCCTCACGCTGGTAAACTCTGGAACAATCTTCCTTCATCTGTATTTCCTCCTGCCTACGACTTGAACTCTTTCAAGAGGAGGGTATCAGGACACCTCTCCTCCCGAGATTGACCTCTCTTTCGGCCACCTCTTTTGATTCTTTTATTTTTTTTATTTTTTTTAGGAGCAGCGAGTAGCAGACTTTTTTTTGATTATTGTTTCCTTTTTTGTGCCCTTGAGCTGTCTCCTGTGTTGAAAAAAAAAAAAAAAAAATAAGCCACTACTCACGCAGGACAGCACAGCCACAACGCTCGCCTTACCTACTTACCTAATCCACGCACACCAACGCTTCTTAACATCTTTTCCAGCGGGGAAAACACGGCCACAGCCCTCGCCTGACATCCGTAGCATTGCCCCGCCCAAACACTGATCAGCCACCACTCCCGCGTGAAAGCCCGGCCACAACCCTCGACTTACGTAGCTATTCCACGCACACCAACGCTTCTTAACATCCACTCCAGCGGGGAAAACAGCCACAACCCTCGCCTCCACACCCGTAGCATTTCCCTGCCCTAACACTGCCTACTTACCTGTGTGTGTGTGTGTGTGTGTGTGTGTGTGTGTGTGTGTGTGTGTGTGTGTGTGTGTGTGTGTGTGTGTGTGTGTGTGTGTGTGTTTACCTAGTTGTGGAGTACAAGAGAGGAGCTACACTCGTACTATCCCGTCTCTATATCTACTATAATCCAGCTTGGCCTTAAAATCATGAATGGTCTCTGCGTGGACCACATCTTTTTTCCAGGCCGTTCCAGCCCTCCACCACTCTTTGTGGGAAGCTGTTCTTTGTCTCTTCTACAGGCTTCCCTTTTCATCTTCCTTCCATGACCTCCTGATTCTCTTGGGTCCCATGTAATTGCATCTCCCTCGTCCATTTTCTCCATCCCACTCATAACTCTATACACCGCAATCAGGTCTCTTTTCTCCCTCCTCTGTTCCAGTGCCGGCAGGTTCAACTGGTTCAATTTCTCTTCGTATGTTATATCTCCTAGTCCTGGAACCAGCTTTGTTGCTGCCCTCTGAATCCTCTCTGGGTTCGTTATATTCGACTTTGTACTCAGCGACCATACTGTTCCTGCATATTACAACCCTAGACGTATCAGTGTCACACTCAGTTTCTTCATCATTTCCTCATCCAGGTATTGAAAAGCAACTTTTATGTTTCTCACCAGGTTGTATGAATACAACTACAATTCTATTTATGTGTTTCTCTGGCGACAAATTATCCGATACAGTAACTCCCAGGTCCTTTTCCATTGGTGTTTTCTTAATGCTCTTATTTTCCAATGTATATTTACCTGAAATTCTATTTTTTGCTTTTTCCAAATTCCATCACACTACACACTCTGATATTAAATTCCATTTCCCATCTACGAGTCCACTCCCCCATTCTGTCCAGGTCCTGTTGCAGTGCCTGACAGTCCTCTTCACTTCCAATCCTCCTCAGCAACTTGGCATCATCAGCAAACAAACGCATAAGGCTGTTCACTTCCTCCGCCATGTCGTTGATATAAATTGCAAACATGACCCCTGTGGGGCTCCACTAATCACTTTCCTCCACGAGGACCTCACAACCTTGATCACTGTCCTCATTTCCCTTTTTTCCAAAACGTCCTTCATCCACCTCAAAAGTCCTCCTCTCAGTCCTCCATCTCCCACAGCAGTTTCTTATGTAGCACCTTGTCGAGTGCTTTCTGTATATCTAAGTAAAATCCGTCAGCCCAACCTTCCCTTTCTTGCACGGTCAGTCACTCGTGAATAAAAACACAACAAATTCGTTGAACAAAATCTTCCTCCTCGAAAGCCATACCATTTGTCCGTCAATCTGATATTTTCCCTCCACGTAATTCATCCATTTAGCTTTGATCACCCTTTCTAAGATCTCTCTCTCTCTCTCTCTCTCTCTCTCTCTCTCTCTCTCTCTCTCTCTCTCTCTCTGTGTGTGTGTGTGTGTGTGTGTGTGTGTGTGTGTGTGTGTGTGTGTGTGTGTGTGTGTGTGTTAGTCAAAACAATTAACTTTAATGAAGCCCTTTTCGAAAATACAGTGCCATAAATTAGGTTCTTAATTAGCCTGTAGGCACACACACACACACACACTCACTTACTCTCTCTCTCTCTCTCTCTCTCTCTCTCTCTCTCTCTCTCTCTCTCTCTCTCTCTCTCTCTCTCTCTCTCTTACTCTGCATCTACTTTGTTTTCCTACCTACCTATCTGTCTGTCTGTCTATCTGTGTCTCTGTCTCTGTCTGTCTATTTGTCTATTAATCTGTCTAAGTTTGTCCGTCCGTCCGTCTGTCTGTCATCTACATATCTATTTATCTGTTTCTGTTAAATATAAAAGAGACCGGCGAAGATTTAATCAGCATTCAGGCGACAAAGAGACGAGTGGGAAGACGAAAGGCCTCGCAGGTGAAGGACGCGGGAAACGGGCGTGGCCTTGAATAAGAATGATGACCAGGGAGAGGAGCCGCGCCGGGAGAAAACGGGAGTTGAAAGAATACGCTCAAGTTTAATCTGCAAGGATCGACGCTTAAAGGGGCTATTACACTGGGCAAATTTTCCGTGGATCTTCAGTCAAACCACGATTTCCGCTGGCGTGGTTCTCATATTTCCGTGGTTTTCTGACGTGTCCACGATCTTCCAAAGCTACGGTAGATTTCACTGAAGGACGACGGTATTACTCACCATCATCATCAGCAGCAATAACAAGAAACAATTGAGAACCACGTTAGCGGAAATCGTGGTTTGACTGAAGATCCACGGAAAATATGCCCAGTGTAATAGCCCCTTAACTAGATCGATGGGGAGAAACATTAGGTTAGGTTAGGTTAGGTTAAGTTAGATTAGGTTAGGTGAGGTTAGGATAGGATAGGATAGTTGCGTAAGTGTCCGAAGGGAGGAAAAAATACACTCAAGTCTAGGCTGCAAGAATTACCGCTGCGTAGTGATTAACTAGATCGATGGAGAGGAACATAGAAAGGTTAGGTTAGGTTTAGAAGGTTAGAGAAAAAGTGGCGTAAAAAGGAAAAAGAATAAGAGAAATAAGACCAAATTCACTTCACTCTGTGAGAATCTGACTGGATAGAAAGGAAAGGTTAGGAGGAAGAGGAGAAGGGTAGGTTTAATGAAGGGTTAGAATAGTGGCTGAAAAAGGGAAAGAAAAAGGGAGGAAATTGTGAGAGAAAAATTAGACAGAACCGAGTGAAAGAAAAACTTACTAAATAGGGAGATTAGGAAAGTAGTTTAGGTTTAGTTGTGAGTTTAGGTGAAGAGGAAAGAGGTGTAAGAGGAAGGGAGGAAAAAGATGGAGGTGTGAACAGTAGGAGGAAGGACTAAGGTGGTGGAGAAAAAAAGGAAAGGTTAATTTAGGATGCATAGGAGAGTAAGAGCAAAAGAAGGGGGCAAGGAGGTGAAAAGAGAAAGCTCAAGTGTACCCTGCAAGAACCTCGTAGAGAGAGAAAGATCGATGAAGAGAGGAAACGCAGATTAGATAGGAGAGTAGATTAGGAAACAGGATAAAATGAGGAAAGAAGGAAAGGAGGTAAGAACCGCAAAACCGTATGATTCGAAGAGAAAAGAATAGAAGTATTGACAAATAGGAAGAGGTTAGAGAAAGAAGAGTAGAAAAGGGGAGTCCGAAAGTATGTTAAATGTGAACAGGAAGGGAAAAGGAAAAAAAGAAAGTTAGGAAGAGAAAGATGGAAAGTGTTAGGGAAGGAAAGAAAAAGGAAGTTAGCGGAGTTGTAAAATAGGTTAAGTCTAGGACGATGAAAAAAAATTAGGTTAAAGAGGTAAAAAAAACGGAGTCGAGTCCGAAAAACGTAGAGGAAAAATAAGATGGTAATAAAAGAAACGAGAAGGAAGAGGAAAAATGAGAGAAGTGAAAATAATTAAGTGAAAAATAAAAGAAAAACAATCGAAGAGAAAAAAATGAGAAGAAAAATATGAAAAGAAAATTAATCAAATTTGATTTAGGTTGAGAAAGAAGGAGGTTACGTTAATTAAAAATAAAAAAAAAAAAAAAAAAATCAAGTAGCAAAATCTGAGTGTAAAAGTGTGTAAAAGGTTAAAAAAAAAAAATGTAGTTTTCAGGGTGTTTCAGGCAGTGGTTCCGCTTGTTAGGGTTATGTTCGGTACGTTTTTTG
>NC_066568.1:9467468-9474968 GCF_024679095.1 Eriocheir sinensis | reverse complement strand
GAAGGAAAGGGAAGCGATGGAAAGGGAAAGAAAGGCAAGGGAAGGGAAGGGAAGGAAAGGAATGGGGAGGGAAGGGAAGGGGAGGGAAGGAAAGGAAAGGGAATGAACGGGAATGGAAGCGATGGAAAGGGAAAGGAAGGAAAGGGAAGGGGAGGGAAGGAAAGGGAAAGGAAGGGAACGGAAGCGATGGAAAGGGAAAGGAAGGGAAGGGAAGGGAAGGGAAGGGAAGCAAAGGAAAGGGAAGGAACGGGAATGGAAGCGATGGAAAGGGAAAGAAAAGAAAGGGAAGGGGAGGGAAAGAAAGGAAAGGGAAGGAACGGGAATGGAAGCGATGGAAAGGGAAAGGAAGGAAAGGGAAGGGGAGGGAAGGGAAGGGAAGGGAAGAAAAGGGAAGGAACGGGAACGGAAGCGATGGAAAGGGAAAGGAAGGGAAGGGAAGGGAAGGGAAGGAACGGGAATGGAAGCGATGGAAAGGGAAAGGAAGGAAAGGGAAGGGGAGGGGAGGGAAGGAAAGGGAAGGGAAGGAAAGGGAAGGAAAGGAAAGGAAAGGGAAGGAACGGGAACGGAAGCGATGGAAAGGGAAAGGAAGGAAAGGGAAGGAAAGGAAAGGAAAGGGAAGGAACGGGAATGGAAGCGATGGAAATGGAAAGGAAGGAACGGGAAGGGGAGGGAAGGAAAGGGAAAAGATGGGAAGGGAAGCGATGGAATGGGAAAGAAAGGTAAGGGAAGGGAAGGGAAGGGAAGGAAAGGGAAAGGAAGGGAACGGAAGCGATGAAAAGGGAAAGGAAGGAAAGGAAAGGGAAGGGAAGGGAAGGAAAGGGAAGGAACGGGAATGGAAGCAATGGAAAGGGAAAGGAAGGAAAGGAAAGGAAAGGGAAGGGGAGGGAAGGAAAGGGAAAGGAAGGGAACGGAAGCGATGGAAAGGGGAAGAAAGGGAAGGGAAGGAATACGATCTCTTCCTCTCTCCCAAACATGATTTAAATATTTTCTTCTATTCGATTTTCTTCCTTTCCTTCTTTTCCTCTCATATTTCTTCCATCCATCCTCCTCCTCCTCTGTCTCCTCCTCCTTCACATCATTCTTTATCTCGAAATATACACGACTGACTGCCGAGGATCGAACCTGGTCCATCTGGGCAGAAGTCTGGACAGCAAACCGACTATGCCACCGATGATGAGCAAAAAGGTCGTCACTCAAGGATGGCTCAATGGTTTGCTGCCCTGACTTGTATCGAGAAGGCCTGGGTTCGATCCCCGTCACTCAGTCGTGTATGTTTCGAGATAAAGAAAGATGTGAAGGAGGAAAAGACAGAAGAAGAGGATGGCATGAAAGGAAAACGAGAGAAGGGAAGGAAGAAAAACGAAGAGAAGAAAATAAATCAATGATGATGGGGGTAGAGGAGGAGAAGGGAATAAATGGAGAAATGGGGAGGGGAAGGAGAGGGAGGTAGGGAAGGGAAGGATGGGGAGGAGGGAAGAAGGAGAGAAGAAAACACTGAAAAAAATGTTGCTAGAAAGGGTTGGGGATAGATAAACAGAGAGAGAGAGAGAGAGAGAATAAATGGAGGAATGGGGAGGGGAAGGAGAGGAGGTAGGGAAGGAAGGATGGGGAGGAGGAAGAAGGAGAGAAAACACTGAAAAAAATGTTGCTAGAAAGGTTGGGGATATATATATATATATATATATATATATATATATATATATATATATATATATATATATATATATATATATATATATATATATATATATATATATATATATATATATATATATATATATATATATATATATATATATATATATATATATATATATATATATATATATATATATATATATATATATATATATATATATATATATATATATATATATATATATATATATATATATATATATATATATATATATATATATATATATATATATATATATATATATATATATATATATATATATATATATATATATATAGATATATATATATACAAGGTAGATAAACATATATAAATAGCTGTATTGTTTAAAAAGAGAAATAGATAGCCTATATTGATCCAGAGACGGATAGATAAATATGTAGTGATAGATAGATACAATTATTTAGACAATAAATAACTACACTATTATAATGCTGCTTTCCTTGTTTTACTCTTTTTCTTTGTCTCTTTTCTCCTTTTTCACTATTACAACAACTACTACTACTACTACTACTACTACTACTGCTGCTGCTGCTACTACTACTACTAGTACTACTTTTACAATAACAACAGCTACTACTACTACTGCATTTACTACAACTACTACTACTGCTACTAATACAACTACCACTACTACTACTACTACTGTTAGGGGAGGGTGGGGACAAATATAACACACGGACAAAACCAGCTCGGACTTGACAAGGTGACAAATGTATTCGTCTCCGCGAGGAAAATTCTGACGCATGCGCAAATTTTTTTTCTCTTTTCCACCGATTTTGCACAGAGTTATTAAAAGTAAGTATCAAGGTATTTGGTACGTTCCAAGCCTTTAAACCGGCAGGATCGATCAATCTGCCCCAGCTATTAGTTCCTTGGTCTCCTCCACTCAGGGTCGTCTCGTACACAAACTACCCTGTGAGCAGGATCGACGTCTGGGAGGCGCGCTAAGTGCCCACATAACCGGAGTTGGCGTATACGGACTACGCTGATTCGAAACCAAGTCATTCCAGCGATACCCCATGACCCTGCTAAGTAGTGTGTTGGGAAATGCAGTTCTTATATAATATAGCAAGGGAGAGGAGGTGGTCGATGGTCAGGGCGCGGATGTGGTGACTCCTGCGACGGTGATTCGGGTCCAATCACAATCAGCTGGCAATTTTTCATAATCTCCGAGTGGCCTAGAAGTAGGTACCCACATGCTATACAAGTATCCATCCAGCACTCAGCACTAACCTAAGCGATTTCAGTAACAGGATGTGGCGAAAGGGGATGGGCAGCATGGGCCAAGGCAAATTCGTATTCAACAAGACAGTCGTCACGGTGAAACTCTAAATACAGTTCGCCCGCGACACCAACGGGCTGGGTCGACCACCACAGTCCATCAGGAAAGTTTCCAGAATTCATGGGCAGCAAAGGAAAGAAAAATGATTCACATATTTTTTATTTATTTTAAAGTCTGTTTAGTGGAGGTGTTGTCTGTTCTCCGTCGGCTACACGGCACGCACTCCCCTTGTCCCGTGTAGCGCCCTCGTCAGTAAGGTCAGAGGCCAGAGTGCAAACGGTAAGGTTGAGGGTACGTGCCGGATATAATCTGAGGACAGTTACAACATCACTACAATTATTACCACCTGCAGCCCCGGACTGAAGGCTGGCTGGGTGTGCGCCGAAGAGTAATGTGTTTGTGATGTACGGTTCAATGGTGCGTTGCCATTGCTAATTATAGTAACCTGCCTGCAGCGCCACGAGGGCAAAACATAAACAAATTTATGGCAACTGCAAAAACGAAATTCTGAAAATACAAGACTGTGAGTAAATCTCCCAGACTACCAAATAATACTTGCCAGCAAAGTTAGGCTTTGTGTTCTCTGCACAGCCACACAAACTCATGCTCGAAGGAAAGTGCGAGACACCAGAACAATGAAACACGTGACTTCCATCCACGCCTTTCCCTGCTGCTGCCACCACCACCACCACTACTACTACTACTACTACTTATAATAATAATAATAATAATAATAATAATAATAATAATAATATAAAAATAAATAATAATGATAACAATAATAACAAAAATAATAATAACAACAATAATAATAACAATAATAATAATAACAACAATAATAATAACAATAATAATTAATGATAGTAAAAATATCAACAATAGGAATATTAATAATGAAAAAATAATACTAATAATAACACTACTACTACTACTACTACTACTACTACTAATAATAATAATAATAATGTGCTTTTTGGATCACGGCAAGGCGACGTCCAGCGCCGTCATTTCGTCTCTTTCGTAAAGGAGACAAATATCTGGCGGAGCGTCGTCAGCCCCGCCGCAGCCACCACCCATGCCTGGCACGCCTCAGCCTTCTGCGCCTCACAGCTGCCGCCAGGGCCACAGAATAGGAGAGAGTGGCCACCATCATCACACGCGCCATGCTGTTATCAGAGGAGCGGCTCGGAATTGAAACTGATGTGATACAATGACGTTATTTTTGTGCTCTGGGTACTTCTTTGAGATTCTGACAATACTCAAGAGCATGGAAGCATTACTGGATCAGGATCAGTTTGAAAGTCGCGCTGCTCACTGGGTAACAACACGGCGCCTGTGGTGAGGGTGGCCAGAGACAGAGGATCGTATTATAAGACAATTCATCGCCCAAGAACACCTACATGACAAGACTTTCGTAGGAGTTTTGGGCATTTCCAGGAGCACTTTTATGCCCTGGTGGTAGTTTGACCCTTCTTCTGTGCAATGAACCTGAAGAAACACTCATTAGGACCCGACTGACCCCCTCTTTGACCTTTCGAAATAGCTGATGTGAGAAGTGATACTGTCTTATAATACACCTATTTGAGAAGGCTTTCGTGGGAGTTTTGGGCAATACCAGGAGTAGTTTTACACCGGTCTTCTCCTTCTTTGCTAACTCTTCCCGTTTATTCACCTTACTCAGAGTCAAGGTCAATTTCACATATAACCATCTACTATAAATGTGTGTGTGTGTGTGTGTGTGTGTGTGTGTGTGTGTGTGTGTGTGTGTGAAGGTCCAGAGCACACTTGTCCAACGGAGTAAGAAGGAAATAGTTGCCCCAAAGTGACGTTGATGCCTATAAAAGAGAAGACAAATTTCAACGACGGCGCAAATGACGCTAAAAATAAAGAATAACCACAAAATGGATCACACGTGGGAAGAGTCACTCTCTCTCTCTCTCACACACACACACGCACACACGCACACACACACTTATCTTATGTACACCCACACCCATAATTTTCTTGTCCTTACTTTCCTTTTTCCTTTTAGCTTTCTTATTAGCTTGCGTTTTTTTTTATGTTTATTTCTTTAAGGCCGAGCAGACACACCAAGGAATAAACAACGGGAAAAGTACCAGCATCGCGCCACTCTGTATATATGGGAAGAAAAAGAAAAAGAAAAAAAGAAAAAAGGAAAATAATGATGTTAAAGATAAGATATAAGAAATAGACATCAAAAGTAGCGAAATTATGTTGTTTTGTAAAATTCGTTGTGTAATCAAAAGCATAATATCTATCTGTCAATCTATCTATCTATCTATCTATCCATCTATCCATCTATCTATCCATCTATCTGTCTATCTGTCTATCACTAAATGTGGAAAATAGGGAAGAAAGAGACATCAGGAAAAGTTCAAACTCAACAAAATTATGAATAAAAAACAGGAAAATATCAGGGGAACGGAATTGACACACACACACACACACACACACACACACACACACACACACACACACAAAAAAAAAAAAAAAAAAGAGCAGAAAAAACAACAACAAATAACGAGACGAAAAATCAAGCCTAATAAAAAACGAAAATCGCACAAAATCAAAACACGCACGAAAAAAAGCAGAAAAAAACAAGTAACAAGTAGAGACGAAAAATCCAGGAAAAAAAAAGTAATGAAAGAAATGACCTAAAATTCCTGAATGTAGAATACGGAAAAAAAAAAACCATCAGACAAAATGAAACAAAAACACAAGCCCGACTTATAAAAAACACGATTAAACCGGTAAGCAAAAAATAAAATAAAACAGAATAAGTCAAAATAAAGCAAAGGAAATAGATAAGAGAACAAAACCAACACAACAGACAAAGAAAAAAAAAGACGTAAGTTTCTGAAGAGATGAAGGAAAAAAAAAGGAGAGAAAAAAAAAAAAATCCTCCACTACAAAAAATGAAGAAATAAACAAAAACTAATTGAAATGATGAGATAATTTTCCCCGACAATGAGGTGAGAGAGAGAGAGAGAGAGAGAGAGAGTGTGTGTGTGTGTGTGTGTGTGTGTGTGTGTGTGTGTGTGTGTGTGTGTGGGCGGCACATTTTTCATGGTTGTAATAATTCATTAAAATCGTCAACGTTCTGCTCTCTCCTCTTTTAATTCTGTGAGCGCGGAACATGTTTATTTTGCCTTTCATATTTCTAGATCTAATCGTACTCACTTTGCGTTCAGAGTGCACACCTTTCATTGTTATTAATTATTTTTATTACTTAAGATTGTGTTTAACTCGAGAGAAAGACTGACTGACTGAATACAACAAGTGTTACAATTTCACTTACATCTTATTTATTATTCTTTAATGTTATGAGGAAGAGCTAGACTGATTTGTAAAGAAACCTATCATAACTTAAACAACTACTACTGCTACTACAACTACTACAACAACAACTATTACTACTACTGCTACTACTACTTATACTTTTTTTTTCTTTCTTCTTCTCCTCCTCTTTCTCTTCCCCTTCCTTCTTCTTCTTCTCCTCCTCCTCCTCCTCCTCCTCCTCCTACTACTACTACTACTACTACTACAGCAACCATCACTACCACCAAACACTACCATTACCCCCAACACCTCTCCTACCACTACTACTACAACCGCTACACCTACAACATCTACTTCTACCACAACAATTACTACAACACTAATTACCACTCTCCCTAAACTACCACTAACTGATCAACTTCCCTTCCCCTAATTTCAGGTCCCCAGGTAACGGGCAGGTGCTAATTAGGGAAGACACCTGAAGCGCCTCTCGTTAATTAGCAGCAAGAAAAAAAACAGGTGATATAAACAGGTGGAATTACGTATTGTTTAGTGTGGATAGGTAAGTGTGGGAGAGGGGGGGGGGTGGAGTTGGGGGGTGGGAAGGAGGGAGGGTAGGGGAGGGGGTTGATGGGGGTGAGAGAGGGAGGGAGGGAGGGTGAAGAAGGGAAAGAGAAGGGAGACACGGATGGAGGGGGGAGATAGGAGGAGGGAGGGAGGGAGAGAGAGAGAGGAAGAGGGAAGAAGGGAGAGAAAAGGAAGAAAGGAGGAAGGAGGAAAAGTTGAGATGGGAAGAGAAGAGGAAAGGGCGGTTTAGTTTGTGTGTGTGTGTGTGTGTGTGTGTGTGTGTGTGTGTGTGTGTGTGTTAGCACACACACACACACACACACACACACACACTCACTATATTATGTAAGGAGACCATTTGTGTTATGTCGACTTGGTGGGAATTGAGTTTGTGTGTGTGTGTGTGTGTGTGTGTGTGTGTGTGTGTGTGTGTGTGTGTGTGTGTGTGTGTGTGTGTGTGTGTGTACTTGTGTTTGAATTTACCACTGTGTAGGTGTATATGTATGTATGTATGTATTTATGTATAGATGTATGAACGCACGTTTGTTTCATTGAAAAAAAAAAAAAAGTGTATTTGTGGCCCTGTTAGTGTGTGTGTGTGTGTGTGTGTGTGTGTGTGTGTGTGTGTGTGTGTGTGTGTGTGTGTGTG